>NC_087513.1:129555923-129745923 GCF_963921805.1 Phalacrocorax carbo | reverse complement strand
AGTATGGGGTGAATGGATTTCAGGTACCTTTTAAACACCCCACCCACCCCACCCCGACAATAATATAAAGATACACCTCGGTAGCTCAGCAAGGACTTGCATGGGGGGCTGAATTTGACAGGGACATCCAGAAGTTCAGACCGTGTTTTGTGAAGGGAACAAGGGGGCAGTTTTGTGGGGGGCAGCGGGGCTTAACTGCATGCTTGGTGATGTGATTCTAAAATCTTTACCAGAGTCAGTGATTTATTAACTTTAGAGAATACAGTACCTGAATTTTAATTATATATAGTCAGAAATACATCTTCCTTTTCTTTTAATTTCTATTAAAATTATTGCGGGTTTCATTTGTATATTTGTTTTGGTAGTATCTTTTGTATGCTCTGTACGTGTATAAATACATCTCTTTACGTATAGCCATATATGCATTCTGCAGCAGTGGTCGTCTTACAAAGATTGCTTGCTACTGAACTTGGATATTATTAAAACAATGATGGGGTGATAATAGGTATAGAACTCTTTCGGAACGTGACTGACTACTGAAAGGCAATTTCAGTCAGTTTGTATAGCTTAGCTTTCAGAAGGCCTTAGGTGCATTATTGATCAAATTCTCATTTAGGAAGAAAGTAGGAGCTTTTATATGCATCTCTAAGTTGGGTGGTATGGTAACTCGAAGGTATTGACTGGCCGTGTGATATACGACGGTCACAGTTGTCTTTTACTCAGAGGAGCACAGAGTGATGCTGGTTGTCATTCTTACTCTGCTGTGTGGCAGCGTAAATAGTCCCTTTCTAACCAACCTGGTGGGAAAAGTCAATATCCCATCAGCAAAGGAGGTAAACACATCAGGAGCTGTGTCCTCTCTCATCTTACCCTGCTCTGTATTACTACAGTTCTTTAAATCTCTTCTCCCCAGTCATCAGATGCACTTGTGTCATTCAAATGCATGGTGTGGCTGTGCTGCAGAGACAGCCGCTGCCTGCCTCTCCTCCCGGAGCCCCTGGCTCCCATTCTCTTATAATTGAAACTTAAAATTGGCCTCATTACTTCAACGAGGCCCCTCATATTTCTCCATTTTTTTCAGTCTACCCTTTCCAGCTTGCCTCTATGAGGGTAATTGCATCTAAGAAATGTTTGAAGCCAGAAGGGTTATCGCATATAATTAAAGTTTAGTTTTAATGTTGAGGGGTGGGCTAGCTGCTCTGTCAGTGGGATGGCTGGAGCCTGAATTGGAGCTGTATCACAGGCCTGTATTTTTGTTTCCTACTTTTCAGCCCTGGTTTATTGTTTGCCTCGTTGTTCTCACCATTAATGTGCCTTCCTGCTCTGTTCACATGGGCCAGCTGTTTCTGTGCGTTGATATATTCCACCTTGGTCCCTCCTGAGCTCCAGGAACCTTTAAACTATTTTCACCTAGTTTTGAGCTATGAGGATGGTATTTTCCACAGTTCTTCGGAATAAAGAGCATGGTTTTGCTAACATATGAGCAGTGAACCCACTTCTTACATCATTTATCTTATTCAAGCGCTGGAACAGGCTGCCCAGGGAAGTGGTGGAGTCACCGTTCATGGAGGTATTTGAAAGACGTGTAGATGTGGTACTTAGGGCCGTGGTTTAGTGGTGGACTTGGCAGTGTTACGTTAACGGTTGGACTCGGGTCTCCTCCAACCTAAACAATTCTATGATCTTGAAAACGCATAAACTAGTGGAAAAGTGGGTCTGGTGGTTTTATGGATCTGGTTATTACAGTTTTCAAGGTTTGTTTAATTAAACCCTACATTTAAATCATTTCAGGATCATTAAATGTGTTTATGCCATAGTGACTTGAGTCTGCTAATTCTTGTAATCCAAGTTTTTATTGTATTGGTGGTATAGTTTAAGGAAATTTAAACTCTGGGAATAGACATAGTGTTGTTACTGCCTGGGTGATGGTGAGAACATGGTATCTTCAGCTAGGCATCTTCCTCTGCATACTGCCCAAGGTTGGCAGTATAAATAACCAAAACTGAATATGACAGCACAATACATACCTTCTTCACAAGGATGCATGAAAGGTGCTTACCAAAGTGCTTTTAATCAACGTATTCAGTTACTCAAACTGGCGTAGTTAATTTAAATTTTAATTTAATTTTTAAAGATTTGATAGCATGCAGAGCAGTTGAGTTCAGTAGAACTTCATGAATAACATGGAAGAACTAAGCAGGTGGCGATTGCTCAGTAAAACAGTACTGTTTGTATCGTATCCAGTAGTTAATCTGCTGAGCTCATCGAAAAACCATCTGAAGCTCTGCAAAAATACTCATAAATCCTCAGGGAGGAGGAATTCACAAACCCCAAAACTGTAGTGGCTATTTCTGTTCCCATGCCTCCCTTCCCTGCCATCTCCTAATGCAGCAATCCTTGACTTGGCTGCTGAGACGAAGGTGCGTCCGATGGGATGGACGTGTTCATCTCAGTCACATGGCAGAAGTGAGTCAGTCCAAAAATGAGTCATTTCTTCCCTCACACAGGTGGACTCAAAAACCCAGCGTGTTCCTCTCCTCCAAACCTTTCTCTTCAGTAAACTCAGCTGTTTTAGAGACGACTGGTTTTTCATCTTAACTTGTGCCACGTAGTAAAAGCAACTCGGGAGGGGACGGAGGCTCCTTTAGTCCATGTTCAGAGCACGAGGAGGGCAGTACCAACATTGTGAAGGTGACGGGAAGAACTGAGACAACAGCTTTTAGGCAAAGCTACTGAGCAACAGAAGGATCGTGTTGGGTGCTCACCAGACATGTGCTTTCGCTGCACCTAAATGGCTTGAAAGCTTGACCTTTAAGTACCTGTGCTCTGCTCTCGTAGTTTCACTTGACCTGGAGTCGCTCCATCCTAACAGGGGAAAACTGTCTGGGAGGGTGCCTCATTTTGCAACACATCCTTCTTGTGTGCTCAGTAATTCAGGCTATCCAGCGCTGCCTGTGCCAAGGTGTAACTGCAGGTGCAGGCTTTTGGGTTGGAGCTGGTGTTTCTAGAACATGGAGTTGGCTGGAAGTGGGGAGCACAACTGCACCAGATCTGTGTCAAGTTGGCACTGATGCGTATCAGTAGGGGATTTTGCTGTTCTAATCTTTGTCCACAGCCTTTGTAAGGCAAAAGCCAGACAACCACCCAAACAAAACTCCTGGATTTTTTTTTTAATGGCATAAAATTTAACAAAAGACCCCAAAAAACCCCCTGAAAAACCCAAACAAACAAAAAAAAAACCACAAACCAAAACAACAACGACAAAAAAACCCAAACACAAAATGAACCAAACCAAAAAAAAATAGTTTGGGCTTGGCTGCCGAAATATGTACAGACTCATGCGTCTGCACGTGAGTTGCACGCACGCAAACATACAAACATACAAGTGAGTAAACGTCTTGCATTCGAGACATTTCTTCACAGGTATTATTGAGGAAGCATTTGGGAAATGGCTCTCCTCATTTATGTATCAGGTGAACCTGGTGTCTCCTGGTTGCGATACTGGCCATCTTCTCTCCACTTTAGGGTAGGGTAGAGTGGAATTCCCCATGTTTGTGCTACTGCCCTTTTCCTTCCAATGCCTCCCCCATAGCGCTGACCGTCACGATTCCCACCCTGCACTCAAGGTGCACGTGGGAACGCACAAGACGAGTGCTACGTCTGTCTGTCTGTCTGTCTGTCTGTCTGTACGAGCAGCAGCAGGGACAAGAGCGGTGAAGCATGGTTTCCTTCACCTCTGAAGCCAAACTTGGGCAGAATCTTGCCCTACTTCAAACCCCTGGGGACTCTGCGGAATTCTCCCTAAGTTAAAGCACCCGCTCGTTTTACATTAGTGCCTTTCAGAGCCAGCCCTGCTATCCCTTATTTTCTGTGCTGTGACTCAGTGAACCCCCACTTCACGCCAATCAGGCGACACAACTGGGCAAGTGAGGCTTCTTGCCACCATGTGCAGGTTCAACGTGGCCTCTAAAGGGCTGGTGCAGCACTGGTGGCGGGGAGGCAGGGGGAGGCAGCAGAAGATGGGAGAGAGAGCTTGCCGTAAATGGCGTCTTCGCTAGCTACGACATTCACCTCCTTTTAAAGTGCCATGATTCGCAGTAGTAGCGAATGCAAAAGTGCTGTCATTTTGTGGTCATTTAATCCTCTGGTTTTTTTATTATTATTTGTCTTTTCAGAGTATTTGAAGAAGAAGGCGGCACTCAGGAAGGAAGTCTCTGAGGCCTACAAAAGACTGAAGGGCACCGTAGACAAATGTCTGTCCATGAGTGGCTACTCAGAAGTGAACCTCAGCAAACTCTTCACCGTCAGTATAGGAAGATCTGTGGGCGAGTCCAATAATGAAAGACACTGATTGATGAAAAACAGAGGGAGGCAGGAGGCTGGTTCCTTGTTTAACAATGATGATCTCTTAAGCAATACCCCATTTCGGTATGCACAATGATGTTTTAATAATCTTGGCTCTTCAGAGAGGAAAATGGAAGGTGAAAACGGGTTGCATGATTCACGTGGACGTGAAATATTCAAGGTGTTCTTATCGTCGGTTCTTTTCTTCACAGAGAAGCCAGGGTTATTAAAATACAGAGCAGTTGATTTTTGCAGTATATTTTATTGTGTATTTAGACCTGTGAGGGAAAAGGGGGTGGGGGAATTGCTGCTTTAATTGGATAATTCCCAATGAGAGTTGCTGGAATGTAAGTGATCCTAGACTTTGCTCCAGGGTATTTAGTAGAGGTGCTCTCAGGAAGAGAGGTTAGTAGAGGTCTCAGTAGGAGCACTAATGTTTTTGCCTTTTCACAGTTTATCTTCTTCCTGATCATAAACATACCAATTAAAAACAATACTGAACGTAAATGCCTTTAAATGTCCTAATGCCTCTGAACAGAGGTAGGGACGCTTTATTTTCAAATTTATTAAAGGTAGAGAATGACTGAAACCCGGAGGTGCTATAAAAAGGGACCATCTCTTTATTAAGAGTCTTTCTATGTGTCTTTAGGCATAATATTTTGCCATGTTGGAAATTTCTATGTGGATGTAAAGGCACACGCACGTACAAAACCCTCTTCGTACACGTCAAGGATATAAATGTATTTCATTTCTTTCCATGCAAAGTATTTGAAAGTAAGCAATCGATAGCAAAAACTCTGTTTGGGATGGCATTGTAACCAATAACGGGGGAAGGGAAAGCGGAGAATCGTCGTTGCTGTTCTGTAATAATTACTGTACTGGAGGTTTTAGAGGTTTTATAAGCAAATAGTATTTTTCGTTTACTTTTAATAAAATGACAAGAAAGGGGCATACATTTGGGCACGTGCTTTTGTACACAAAATATTGTACTCGGTTCGCCATTAAGTTTGCAATGTGATATACTAATGTAAGGTTATAAAAATCTTCTTTTAAATCTTTAACAGTATAAAATGTAAAGTTTTCTGAAGACTTGAAGGAAAAAAATAAAGTTTTCTAGTAAAAGAGAAGTTGATTTGATCCTCCGACTGTTGAAAATACGCCACGCGAGGTCGTATTGCTCCAGACTTTTCCTGTTTTCACAGAAGCGCTCGTGTGTCTGGTGGTGGGACGGATGGCCATCAACTGAGGGAGGTTGAGGGAAAAGTCAGAGCACCAGCGCGGACGTGTTGGGCACCGAAGGGATGCCCACGTCTGCTGGTGTTAAGAGTATTTTATGACATTCGTTCGTCCCTGAAGTAGCATCGGGGGATGCTGCGTGTTGGTATGGGTAACGTCTCTTCAAATCTGCCTGAATACACGGTTGTCTTCTGAGAACTTTCGGGGCTCAGTCCTTTCATTTTCACTCACATTGGGTCGCAATTCGAGAGAAATGGAACCTGCTCACTCCCTGGGTTTGTGTTGGGGTTGTCCCACCCCTGGCAAGCCGTCGTCCCTTCCCACTGTGTTTGGCTGGGTGATTGTGAAAAGAGACTTTATTCGGAGGCTCGTCTTGGAGAGAAGGTGTTGCCGCCTGGACGGCACGTTGATGTTGCAGCTCTTTGAAAGATCCCGGCTTCCTTTAAATCCACGCAGGCTTTTTTAGATTTTTTCGCGTCCAACCCAATTAGGATTATGAAGATATTACTGCTATTAGCCGGGTGGAATGCCTTAGGAAAGCGCAGAGCCTGACCTCCTCCTCCAAACGTTAGGTGTAGGAACAAAACGGAGAGATGCGGCATAACCTGACCCCGTGGCACTTGTATGTATCTGTATAATTACAGCTGAAGAGCCTGTTAATTTGCAAGTTTAGGGATGTTTAGATTAAACGAGAGTGCTGTGGAGTGTGAGTGTGCCGGGGGCGGCGGCGCACGGCAGCCCCGGGAGGGGCGGGGGGCAGCGACCCGTCCCGCCCGAGGAGCCCCCACGCACCCCCCGGCCAGGGGCAACCCCGGGTGGGGGGGGTGGAGAGGGGCGGGAACGAGGGCTTTCACCCCCAGTTCCGGCAGGTTTTGATTCCTCTTGGCAGAGTTGGTCAGCTCAGGGCTGAAGCCTTGGCACGGAGCAAACAGGCTCCCCCCCCCGCCCCTCATAAGGAGCTCCGGGCTCGGCCCCGGCGGGCGGCGGGGAGCGCGGGGCTGCCGGTCACCCCGGCGCGCCTGCAGCTGGGAGCCTTGCGGTTTGGGGACCGCTCCGGCCCCAGCCGCCCCCCCCGTCCCTTCCCCCCTCTTGCCCCGCACCCACCACCCCCGCCCCCCCCCAAACGCATGTTCGCGTTTGTTCCTCTTTATTTGCAGCCGGGGGAGAGGGGTGGCGGTGGAGGGAGCGGGGGTAGCCCGGTGTCGCTGGTGCCACCCGTGACACGAAACCCAATTCCCACCCGCCGAGGGGTTCCCCGCTCGGCCACCTCCCCCCCCACCCCGCACCCCTCCCGCCCGCCGCGCAGCACCCTCAGCGCGCCTCAGTTGAATAGTCCTCCCGCACCCTCCTTATAGCAGTTTAATAGATTAACTCATCTGTGCCAGCTTCAAATTTCAGATTAAAATTCCTTCATCCCGAAGGCAGCATTATCAGGTTGTTGGAGGCTGTTTTCAAACCTTGGTTTTGAATAGCAGCGGCTCTGCATTAATTTAACCACTAAGCTAATAAGTAGGTTTCGTTTTGTTATGCTAAGCTTTATTGCTTTTCTTTTGATCAGAATGGTGTTGTTGAGCAAAGCAGCAGACAAGGCATTCTTTGATGAGGGAATTAGCGCTCTATTCTTCCTCTATTATTCATAGCACAGTGGAATATGTAAGTACCTGAGGGTGTCAAAGGAGAGCAGGCTCTATTGCAAAGTGTTCGCCTTGTTTCTCTCAATAGCTGACTATGAGATGATAAACCGCTTAATACACTGCACTAATTGGATGAGAGCAAAAAGAGATGGGAATTACGGCACGGCGAAAGGAGAAAGTGCTCCCAGCCTTCAGCGGCTCCTTCACGGCTCCAGCGGCACCAAAGGAGGCACAAGCTTTCTATGAGCGGGCTGGGGGTTTTGTGCGGAGATAAAATGGACCTGTTAGCGGATTCAAGTAATACACTAATTATTGCACAGTATAAATACCGCTACTGCTTTTATAACACGGAGGTAAACTTCTTTTGAGAACGTTATAGGATTGCTTGGCAGCAGCATAGATCCTAATAAGGGACCAGAGTAATAACCCCCCTGGATTAACAAAATTGCTGCTTGCACAAGTATGATTCGGGCTTTTACGAAGATTTCAGCGCAATGAATAAAAATGACTGAATGACATTTCTTAATGCGTAATGGCTTGATAATGATTCCCTTTTCTTTAAGGCAAAAAAAAAATGTATATTTCGGGCTGCACCGTTAATAACGTCCAGGGAGCAAGCCTTATTTTTCCCATAAATTTCTCTCTTTTTTTCGCGCCTGCGATGGGGTTGAGCGCTCCGAAATAGGGTCGGGGGCGGGCGGGATGGGAAACGCCGTGGGTGGAAGGGGGCGGGGGGGGGAAGCTGCGGGGAAGGGTCGCGGCGGGCTCCCACGCGCCGTGGCTGCTCGGGCGGCGCTTCCCGGGCGGCGGCTGCGGGAGCCGGGGCCGCCCCGGGGGGCCGGGCCGGGCCGGGCCGGGCCCCCGCGGGGAGCTCGGGTGGCGGCAGGATGGCCGGGCTCTTCCCCGGGCTGCCGTCACGGAGCGACGCCGCGGTTAGACCAGATCACCCCAGAAAAATCATTCCCCCCCCCGAGACAAACCCAGGAGCGGACTGGGCCGGGCCCACGGCGGCGGCCCACGGAGGGGGCCGGGGCAGGGCGCGGGGGTTTGCCGCTGCGCTCCCGCGTTTCTGCTGCTCCGTGGGAGAGGCAGAGGGGAGGGCTGCGGCAAAAAGAAAATATTAAAAAAATTAAAAAAAAAAAATAAAAACCAAACGTGGGGAAATAAAGGAAAGGAGAAAAAATCCCGGCAGTTCATCCCCGGGAGAAGGGCGGCTGAGACAAGAAAGAGGCGCGGAGAAAGTTTCCTGCCCGCCCGGGGGGGCTGCGGGGTGCGGCGTGGGGTGGGAATTAAGCCAAGGGCTCCCCAAGGTACTTTTTTCTCCCCCGCCCCCGGCTTTCGGCAGCGGCCGAACCGGGGCTGCCCCGTCCCCGCCCGGGGGTGCGTGGGGCTGCTCCCCGCGCTGGGGTACCGAGAGGCGACCCCGACACCCTCCTCGGAGATGCCCCGGTGCCCACGGCAGAGCGCGGACAGACACAGCCGTGGGTCCCCCCCGCCCCCGATCTGCAAACCCGCCTTTGAAACGGGACCGCCGGCACCTCGTCCCCCCCTTTCCAGGCTCAAGAAGTCGTCCCCGGTCAAGCGCCCCCCCAACCACCGTGGGGGGGGTTCCCCGGCGGCGGGGGGTAGCGTTGCCCGGCCCCCGGCACCCCCGGCGGGGCTCGGCCCCGACGCCCGCGGACCCGCAGCCCCCGCAAGGACCGGGCTCGGGTTTTGTGGTCTTTCTTTTGTTCCTTTTTTTTTTTTTTGTTAAACATATATTTTTGTTTATTTTCTGAACGTGGCACTTCTCCACCGGATAGCAAGGAAAAGTGTTAACAATAACGACATTACACGAAAAAGTACTGTACCATCGCCTCTTGAGGGTTTCAGAAACCTCTACAGTTAATAAGTTAAATAAAGGGTTTGTACATAAATATTTGTCTAGGAACCCTATTATATCTATAACACAGTAAGAATCTACAGAATGACAAACTTTTACAACGCTACACTGAGTGCAATTGTTTTATAACATTTCAAATATACAAAGCTCTGTTCTTTTTTTTTTTTTATAACAATGGTATGTACAGAATCAATAATCACAGTTTAGTGACTTAAACAGTCCATATTCTAGCAGTGTATTTCCCTTTGGTTTGATATAAAAACCTTGGTTGGTGTAGTGATAAAGAATATAACAAGAAAAAGATAGACCCTTTCCCTTAAGTGCACTGGTTATCGTACAGCATCAAACCCACTCTCAGCCTGCACCGGCAGCACCCTTGCTTAGCGTCTGCAGCTCGCCGCATCAACGTGGAAAACACTTCTCCAGTGCCCCTAACAGACCAACTTCACACCCTAGGATGGTACTCCGAGAGGATGTGGGTAGCTTCCCCCTCCCTTTGCCTTTCTTTTTTTTTTTCTTTCATAATTACAATTCTATTTGTTTCGCCTTTTTTTTTCTTGCCAAATAGAAGGAAAAATATTTAGTGTACGTAACGCTAATATAGAATAACTTTTATTAGGGCTTTTTTTTTTTTTTTCTCTCCTTTCTTTCTCTCTCTCTTTTTCCCCCCATAACGCTCCGAGAGGAAACGACCTCGTCGTACATGTCAGAAACGTACCAGCCCAGGAGTCCCTTATTCCGGAGCTCGCGAGTGGCGGCTCGCCGCGCGCGGGCTGATGCGGCAGGCGCGGCGGTCCCCACGCCCCGGCCCCGGCCCCGCTCTCGGCGGCTGGTCCTCCTTGTCCCGCAATTAGTAGCGTTATTGTTATTTCCCGCCCGCCCCCCCGTTCCCGTTTGGTCTTGATTCGCGCTGTCTGAGGTGACCTTTATTTATTCGTGGATTCACCCCCCTCCTTCCTCCCTCTCCCTCTCTCCTCTCCCCCCGAAGCCGCCAGCCCGCACCCCGCGGAGGACGGCGCCCCCGCCTTAGCACACCTCTTTCCCCGCGCCGTTCCCGGGGAGGATGTTGAGCTGGGTGAGCTGGGCGGCGTGCTCCTTGGCCTTCAGCCGCAGGGCGGCGATGCTGGAGGCCCGCCGGTCGGCGGCGGCGCTGGCCGGGTCCCCCAGCCCCGCCGAGCCCACCGCCCCCTCGGCGGCCGGCGCCGGCTGCCGCAGCAGGGCCGCGGCGCTGGAGGCGCTGCCCAGGGGGGCCATGGTGGAAAAGAGCCTGCAAGGGAAGCAGAGACGCCCGTCACCGCCGCGCCGGGCCCCGCCGGCTCCGCTCGAGGCCCGCCCGCGGGGCGGGGACGCGCGGGGACAGAAAAACACCCCAGCAACCCGGCGCTGGGGGGCGAAAGGCTGGGGGGAACCCACCGAAAAGGAGGGGAAGGGGAAACGGCTGAGGCGGGCTCTCCCTGACTTGCCGCTGTCGGGGGCGGCTGAGGCCGGGAGAACGGCCGCGGGGGGATGGGGGGGGGTGGGGTAGCGCAGGGGAGACGCTCGCGTGGGGTGTCCCTTGTTAGCGCTAAAAAATGAGGGAAACCCCTGGTCCTACAAAGGCTGCGCTCGCCCCGTCCATCAATCGGGCCTCTTTCCCTCTCTGCCTGCCCTGGCAGGCCGGGCCCTGCGCCCCACTGCGCACCCCCACGGGGCGAACCTGGCCCCGGCCCCACGGGCGCCCACCACTCGGGGGGTCCCCAACTTTGGGCGCAGACACTCAGCGTGAAACAGCGCAAGGAGGGAGCGTGGCACCCCCGAAGCTTGCCCTGACACCGGCCTCTTGAAGCGGCTCAAACCCACTCACGCCCAGGGCAAAAAAAAATTTGCCCGTGCCGGACCCCACGGGGTGCGCACAACACGGCACAGCTCACAGTGCCCGGGATGTCACAGCTTCAGCCCATCCCGAACGGCCGAATACCAGCAAACCCACCCCGAGCAAAGCAGAGGACACGTGTGCACGTAGGGGCACCCACGCATATGTAGTTTCTGCGTGGGGGCACCCATTTCCGCACGACTGCCCCCCGGGGAGCCCGCTCTTTCCTTGTCCCCTGTGCAGACCCGCGGGGACGCCCGGGCTCAGCGCAAACCACGCTGCCGCCGCCGCCCACAGCCGCGGTGACCGTGGACCGTCCGTCCCCACGGGGGACCCGCCAGACCCGCGGCGGGTGGGGGGGGCGGGGGGGGGCGTCGGAGCCGCCCTCGCCCAATGAGAGGCCGGGGCGGAGACACGTGACCCGCGCGGCGCCCAATCGGCGCCGGCCGCCCGCGCTCCAAGTTCGAACGTCTGGGCCGCCCGCGGGAGACGGGTCCTGCGTGGGGCCGCTCCGAGGCGCGACCGGCGGCCCCCGGCGGCGCGCGGCTCCGCGGGCGGCTGGGGCGTCCCAGCGGCGGCCTTTCCCCGGCAGCTCTCCGTGTCGAGTGTGTCACCCACCCCCCCGCTCCGTGGGTCCCGCGCGGTGTCCGGTTCGCGCGTGGGCGGGCGGTACCTGCCGAAGGCGGGGCTGATGAAGGCGGGGTGGCGGAACACGGCGGCGCCCAGGAAGGTGCCGAGGCCGAGCGGGGTCCCGGCGGGGGGCAGCGCCGCGGAGCCGGGGGGCGGCGGCGGCAGGCTGGGGAAGGCGGCGGCCGCGGCGGCGGCGGCGGCGGCGGTCCAGGCGGAGTCTAGAGCTGGGTGATGAGGAGGGAAAGGACTAGCATCAAGGTATGGACTGAGGGGGTGAGTTGCTGACAGGGGACCAGGGAAAGGCAAACCTGGGGGGTGTGTCTGAGCCCCAGCCTTTTCCCTCTTCCGCCACTTAGCCCTACGGTTCTGGAACCATACCTGAAAGCCAAAAGAAAAACCGGTTTTAATGCGCCTGCCCGCGCCCTCGGCGGGGCGAGCCCCGCGGGAACCACGCACCGGCCCGGCGGGCCCCGCTCCTCCGCCGCGCCCCGCGGGGTGCTGGGTTGGGGGGCAGGGGGTGACCCCCCCCCGAGGGGCCGGCCCACGGGGGCCACGCGTGTCAGCGCCGCGCTCCAGCCCCGGGCGGTGCCGACCCGCCCCGGGGGCCCGGAGGCGGCTTTCGGTGCGGCGCCCCCGGCACCTCGCTCCCGGGGGTCCCCAACAGTCCGTGTCCCCCCCGCCGTGCGCCGCCGGCGGCAGGGCGCTTCGCGGAAACGCTCCCGCTGCGCTGGAGCCGCGGGAAAACGACTTCCCCGTGGGACTATGCGGCTTTTTATCCCGCACTCACACCCACACGGGCAGCCCGCGGCTTTTTTCGCCGAAGGGAATATTTACAAATGATATCGTTTGAGGATCGCGGACTTGTTTTTTCCCCCCCTTCAGATTTAAAGCGAGGGAAAAAAAAAAATCTCTAATTGCTCTAACGTCCGAAACGAAGAAATAATTTGCGAGGCAACCAAAGCAGCAAAGCTACGTTTCCAGGCTGCCCTTTCAGGATCTATTTTTACAAAAGTTAGTTAGGACGCCGCAGCACCGCCGTCCCTTGCCTCTCCTCTCCCTCCCACAAAGCAAAAATCGCCAACTAACACGGGCTTAAAACAGGAGCGAGGTGGAGGGGAAAAAAAAAGGAATAAAGAAAATACCGCATTTCAAAGGAAAATAAAAGATTCGCTTAATAACCAAGTGCGAGGCGTCACACGCACCTAAGGAGAGAGATTTTGAGAGAGGCACACATTTGTCAATTTTTGCGGGCTGCCATGGGCCGACTGCTCCCCGTTAGGCTCGGCTTTCTAAGCTCGGCGTGAGCTCCCTTCCCTCCGGGAAGCGAGAGAGGTGGCAGCGCTACGGGTCTCCCCGTACAGCTGCAGAGCGAGAACCCAGCTCCACACCAGGGTACCCACGCAGGGAGAGGCAGCGCGTTCGTGGGGAAGCCAACGAGCCCGGCACGGAGGGAGCGCCTCTCCCAGCTAAAACTCAATTAGCAAGCTGTCCTCACCGCAATTCCCCCCTTATTGAATTAATAAGTCTGAGTACACCCAAAGGTAAACGAAGGGGCTCTCATAATTCATATTCCCTTAATTACATCTTCTCCCGTGAATAGAGGGGAGAGAAAGGGGGTGTCTTTCTTTTTTAAAAGTTATTTAACTTTCCCACGACTCGTTCCCCTGAGCTGAAAATACTGATTTGCTGTCACATCTCTGTTTGACAATGGAGAAATGTGTCAACAGAAAGGAGGGGACAAATCTCATCATTAGCCCCTCTAATGCAAGAAGCTGTTGTGTATTAAATGAGCCATATGGAATTTATTATGCTTTATCAGCGCCCGATTTTAACTGTAAAGTGATTTGCTCAGCTTCAAACCCAGAGACATCTGTTTTCTGTTGGCAATTAGGACATCCCAATGTTTATCGTCTCTCTGGTTATGAGACCCGGCTTGGGAAATGCACTCTGGTATGGGGCGGCAAACACCTTTAATAGCATTGCACTCACTCACTATTAGATCAATGCAGGCTTATTGCTATCAAAAATGGGAAATCAAATAGCATTAGCCAGCTCCTTGTGCGGGCGGAGAGGAAATCAAACAACATTTCGCCTTCAAATGGCCCTGTTTGTTCTAGCACTAAGTGGGCTTTTATGAAGCCCGATTGGAGATTTGATGGCAGCCAAACACCCGCCTTGAGGCCGAGCGGGTCTCGCTAACAACCGAAGCCCCGTGTGGGGGCCCCGCCTTTTAATCACACGGGGATCCATCCGCCAGCCGTGGGTCGGTCCTGCCGGCTGCCGGGCCGCCACCGGGACCCCCCCCCGCCCCCGCACCGGGCGCCGCCGAGGGACTCCCCGGTCCCGGCGCCGCCACCACTCACCTGCACTCGGGCTTCGGTCAGATCGAGCCTCATGGCCAGCTCCTCCCTGGGGGGAGACACAACCGCCGCCGTCAGCCCGAGGCACCCCGAGCCGCCCCCCCCCAGCCCGCGGTTCCGCGCCCCCACCGCCAAACGGGCCCGAAATCATTCCGGTGCCCGCGGGTGATCATGACCCCCTGCCGCCCGCGGCTCCGCCCGGCTCCGGGACGCCGAACTGGCCGCCCGTCGGGGCTCCTGCGTTTTGGCACATCCCCCCCACCCCCCGCCGCTCCCCAAATTCCGCCGGTCCCCGCCGCCGCGGCGGGCGAGCCGCTGCGCAGTGCAGTTTGCGCTGCTACAACGAAGGCAGGTCGGAACCCGTTAAGGCGTCAGGAACCCGCTCATCAGCTCCGTACCCAAAAGAGGGGCGCTCCTGGCTTGGCCGGGGCCGGGCTGCCCGAGCCTGGTGCCGGTCGGGCATGGGATGCCCCGGAGGAAAAGCCAAAACCGTAAAAAAAATACAAAACAAACCAAAACCAGCGAGCAAAAAAAGCGCGGGGTGCTCACGCACACCTCCTGGGGCAGCGGCCGGGGCCAGACGGTGCCCCGAGGGGACCCCCGCGGTCGATGCGCGGCACCCGGGACAGGGGAACGAAACGCCTCCGCAAACATCCCTCCCCCCGGTAAAACAAACGAGAAACGGGGACTGTCTCCTTGATAGTAAGGTGCGGGATTTGGGGGCTCAACCCTCCGCTGGCTTGAAGACGGGGGCAGTTATTCGGGGGCAGGGGGCTCTGCCCCTCTCCCTGCCAGTCTCTCCCGCGGAGGAGCCGCCGGCCAGACCCACCGCCGCGGGGCTCTCGTTTGCAACGGGAAAAATAGCCCCGAAAGCGCGGGCAGAGCCGGGCCGGGCCCCGCCGGGGCAGCTCCGGGCAGCGAGGGGCCCCGATGTGCCATGCCGGTATTTTTAGGCAGCGGCTCTTTGATCTCTGCCCCAGCCGGGGCTTCCCCGGGCCGGGCCGGGCTCCAGCCCCACGGGGAGCGCGTAACCGATCCCGCGGTGGGTGGAAGGGGGGAGGGCAGCGGGTAAAAATAGCTGCCGGCGGTGGCCTCCAAGCGAGCCTGCCCTGGCACTGCCGGCCCCGGGTCCCCCCGGAGCCCCGACCTGCTCCCTCCCGGCCCGGGGGTGCCGCGGCAGGATTCAGCCGGCGGGGGAATCCCGTCCCATCCCGTCACGTCCCCCCGGGGGTCGCCCGCCCCGCGCTCGGCCGGGGCCCCGGCGCCGGTACCTGGTGAAGACGTCGGGGTAGTGGGTTTTCTGGAAGGCCCTCTCCAGCTCCTCCAGCTGGTAGCTGGTGAAGGTGGTGCGGTAGCGGCGCTGCTTCCTCTTGAGCAGCCCCTCCTCGGAGTCGCTGCCGGCCGAGAGGCAGACGCTCTCCTCACCGTCCTTGCCCTCGCCGTCCTCGGGGTGCAGCAGCAGCTCCTCCTTGGGGGACAGATCCCCGCCCTCCGCCCCGGGGGCCGCGGCGGCGCCCCGGCGGGCCTCCTTCAGCAGCCCCCCGCCGTCCTCGCCCAGCAGCTCCTCCTCCTCGTCGTCCTCCAGCTCCTCTTCCTCCTCGTCCTCCTCCTCCAGCATCTCTTCGTCGTCCTCCTCTTCCTCCTCGGCGGCCGGCGCGGCGGGGCCCGGCCGCTCCTCGACGTGGGCGCCGGGGCTGCCCAGCTCGTCCCGGGCGGGCGGCGGCGCCACGAAGGGCGCGTTTTCGCGGTAGCTCTTGCTGCGGCTGATGCTGACCTGGGGCGCCTGGCTGATCTTCAGCGTGTCCCACGGGGCGGCGGCGGGCACCGGGCCGGCGCCCCCCTCCGGCCGCCCCTCCGGACGGTCCCCCCGCGGCCCCGTCGCCCCCGGCGGCAGCAGCCGGCCCCCGCCCGGCCCGTACAGCCGGCGCAGTTTGGGGGGAAGGTGCAACTCGGACGGTTCGAAGGGGGGGCTGCCCTTGGGGGACCCTGCGCCGGGAGGGAGAGAGGGAGGGAGGGAGGGAGGTGGTGGGGTAGGGAGGCGGCCGCAGCAGTCGGGCAGGCGTGTGGGGAAGAGGGGTGCGGAGGGAAGAGAGAAGGGGCGGGGGGGAGAGAAAGAGAGACACGGTCAGCGGCATCGGCGAGAAGATCCCGGGGCAAGACCCGAGGCTTGCACCCTCCTTCGGGCACCGTTTTCCACCCCGCATCAAAATAAGTCCCCCCCAACCCCGCATCCTCAGAACGGCCCCTGCCCGCGTCGCTGCCTCCGGTCAGGGAACAAATTCCTCCCGGCCGCAGGGCCCGGCCCGGCGCCCCGCTCGGCGGCGGGGCGAGACGGGCGGCGGGACCGCTCGGGCAGCCCCGGGACCCCCCCGGCAGCCGCCACTGCCGGGCCCCGTCCCGCAGGACGGCGGGTCTGCGCGGGGCAGCGCCGGTCCCGCGGCCCCTGCCCGGCGGCCCGGGGCGTGTCTCCGCGTTTCTGGGTTTTTTGGTTTGGGGTTGGTTTTTTTTGCTGTTGTTGTTGTTGTTCGTTCGTTCGTTTCCCCCTCGCATCGTCTCCCCGTCCCCTCCCCCCCGCAGTTTCCGTTTGCCTTTGGAAGAAGGAAACCCACCCGGCTGCGAACGCCGGGGAAACGGGGAACAGGGGCGGGATGCCGCCGGTGGGGGGTCGCCCAGCCGGGCTGCCCGCGGCCCCCGGGGGCTGCTCCCAACTTCGGGCCGGGTGCGGTGGCCGCCGGCGCCCCGTTATCACCGCCCTGCCCGCTGCCAGGCGCGGCCCCCGCCTCGCTCGGCGAGACCCGTTGCGGGTTGAAGGCGAACGGGCGAGCCTTTCCCTGCGGGGATCACAGCTCGCTCCCATTTATTTTACCTTGAAAAAATTACACGTGCATCGAAAGCAAAAGCAACCTAAAGCGGCGGTACCCGACCTGCACGGGATTAACCGGGCTGAATTTCGGGCACGGCTCCTGGCCGCGCTCCCGGGCAGCGCGGCAGCCACTAACCGGGAGGGTAACGGGATAACGGCGGCGGCGGCTCCCAGGCGGCGAGCGGGGCCGGGGCCGAGCCGCGGGAGAACAGGGGGACGGGACACGTCGCCGGCCCTGCCCGAAGCCGGGGAAAAGGAGCGGGGCGGGCGGCGGCGGGGCTTACCTTGCGCGGCCTTCTCGTTGTCGGGGCGGGCGGCGATGGCGGGCAGGCCGGGCGCGGCGCCGAGCAGCCGCACCTTGCAGGGGCTGCGCCGGCCCAGGATGCTGTCGATGCAGTAGGAGGACAGCAAAGTTGGCGATTTACTTTTGCACTCGGGGCGCTCGGCGCAGCTCTCCTCGGGGTAGGGCCCGCTCATGGCGGCGGCGGCGGCGGCGGCGTGTCCGTGCCGTGCCGTGGCGTGGCGTGCCGTGGGGCCGGGGCGGGCTGGGCGGCGCGGACGCCCCCGCGGCGCTGCCCGGTGCCGCCGGGACGCCCGTCACGGGGGGAGTGAGCGGCGGCCGCGGCGCTCTTGAGTCCCCTCGGCTCCACGTGCGGGCAGCCGCGCCCTGATTGGCTCTCGCCGGAGGCCGGGCGGCCGCCGACAGACGGCGCCCGCCAAACCCCGGCTCGGAGTCCCCCGGATCGGCGCCTGCCCCGAACCGACGCGCTGCCCCCCACCCCCCCAACCCCCGCCCCGCCCCCGTGGGGGCGGCAGGCGGCGGGGACCCGCTCTGCGGGGGCGGCCGGGGTGGGCGGTGGCGGAGCCCCGCCGGCACGCCTTCCCCCGTGTCTCCCCCCCGCCTCGACGGCGGCGCCGTTCCCCGCCCGGCCCGGCCCTCTCCCCGGGCGATGCCCGAGTGGGACGGGGTGGGCCCCGCCGGGGGATCCACGCCGGGTTTTCCACCCGGCAGCCCCCACCCCCCTCCTCCCCCCCCCGCCGCCGCCGGGTTGCGCAGAGGCGCGCACTGGCCGCGCCCGCAGCCCGTGTTTGAAAATACCGGGGCCGCGATCGGGCTTTTACCGTAGCAAATGCTCGGGCAACGCCGTCGGGGCCGGGGTACGGCCGCCGCGGGAGCCGGGGGGAGCGCCCCGGGGCGGGGCAGGGCAGGGCGCGCAGCCCGGTGTGGTGCCGGCCCCGCTTCTCCTCGCACGCACATGTCCCCTCCGGAGGGCTTTTTCAGCACCGCTCCGGGGCAGGAAGACCGCCGAGGGGTTTTTATTCTTCCCGTCCTTCTCCTTCCCCGTTCAGCGGTCACCTCCCTGGGCAGCTTCAGGCTCCCCGCT
Source organism: Phalacrocorax carbo (assembly GCF_963921805.1). Lineage (NCBI taxonomy): Eukaryota > Metazoa > Chordata > Aves > Suliformes > Phalacrocoracidae > Phalacrocorax > Phalacrocorax carbo. Next base: position 129,727,737 of record NC_087513.1, on the reverse strand, counting down.
CGGGCCGGTCGGGCTCAGATTTTGACGGGCACGTTACAGCTGCCTGCGCGACCCCGCTCACCCGTGCGCTCCTGCTCCCGGCCCCCCCGCCGGCACAGGCACGTCGGAGGAACTGCTCTCGGCCACCCCGAATAACCCGCCCGCTCCCCCGGGTGATTCCCGGCCCCGAGCGGCGGGTGGGGGACACGTGACAGCTCCATTTCCCCTGTCCGTGCCGCGATTCCCGTGCGGGTCCCGCGCCTCCTGATTACTTAACCAGCGGGATTTAAGAATAAAGATAAGCAAGTGCTTGTGTGTGTCCGTGCGGCCGTGGGCACAACGCCGCTCTGACTGTGCCCACGCCCGTGGGGGCACACGCACGCTCCCGCTCCCAGGCTCTATAGGTGCGTCCCCGTACGTGCCGTGCGGGGCCAAGCCTTACACCTGTAGCCGTCCCCTCCCTGCGAGCCGGCCCCCGCAGGGCCCCAGCCCCTTGTTCCTCCCGCCTCCTTCCCCCTGCCCCGGCGGGCCGGGGCGGTGCCGGGGTGGGGGGAGCGCCCCGACGTGGGCGGCCGGTGGGGCCTGCGCTCCCCGGCAGGGCGGCCACAGCCCGGCCTGGCTTTGCCGGGAGCGCGTGTGCGGGGGAGCCGGAGCTGCCGTTTGCCGTCGCTGCTCGGCTCTCGGGAGCTTTTGCCTTCCCCGGCACGAGTGGCAATTGATTCATTGACTCGGTAACTAAAAAAAGAAAAACCCACCCCAAACACCAAAACAACCGCCAGCCAAACAAACAAACAAACAAAAACCCGAGAGGAAAAGGAAGGCCCTCAGCCGCCCGGGGGGAAGCTCGGCGCGCAGCGGAGCTGCCGCCTCTCGCTCTCGTCCCGGCCGTACCGGGCGGCTCCGCCGGGGTTTCTCCCACCCCGCCGGGGCTTGCCCGGGAGAAGCGGCGGGGCCGGGTCGGCACCCCGGCAGCCGGGGAGGCCGGTCCCCACCTGCCGGCCCCTCGCCTCGCCTCGCCCGCCGCGCCGCCGCACCGCGCCCGGGACGGCGGGGACGGGCAGGGCTGCCGCGCCGCCGGCCCGGGCGGGGGGACCCGGTCCCGACGGGGCACATGCCGTAGCCGGAGGGGACGGGGGACCCCCGGCGCGGCAGCCGCGAGGGCTCCGGCAGCGCAGAGACCCGCCGGTGCGAGCCGGGGCTGCGGCGGGCGGCGGGGGCTGTCGGTCGCGCGGAGCGCGGAGCAGGGCCCCGCCGCGGCCTTTCGGCCCTTCTGCGGCTTGTTTTCATCCCCTCCCCGCCTCCTTCCCTCGCCCCACTGTGCCCGGGCCCGGCCGGGGGGCTCCGCCCGCCCCGCTGCCTCCCGCCCCGGCCGGCCCTGCCCCGGGGAGACCGGCCCCGGGCACCGTGAGGGCCGGCGGCCGTCCCGCTCGCAGGATAGGATGCTTTGCGATGCGAGCTCGCCTCTGCCAAGTCGCTTTGTTGTTTTATTTATTTTTTTAAACAAACTTTCATTCATTTATGGTCTCTCCCTCTCCTTCTCCCCCCACCCCCCTTCCCCCTGCAACCTGCTAATTTAACACTGGAGCGCGTTATTGCAGTGTTAGGGGGAGAGAACGTGAGAGAGAAAACAACAATACTGCAATGATCCAAATGATACAGTAGAATTATAGCAATTATAGTTCTGCTCGGAGAAGAAAACCTTGCTGAGCTCAGCCAAACAAACTGATGCCTTGCGCGGATAACAAGCCCGGGGACTGACAGCCGGTGCTGAGAGAGGCAGGAGGGCACGAACGGAAATATTTGCCTCTTTTCCCTCCAGCCAGCCCAGATTAACACCCTCGGCAGCCGCTACCATAACACTATCCGCTCGGGCTCCGCGCACCGGGGACCGCCGCCGTGGGTGTCTCCCAGGGGCCCGGCCCCCGCGGCCCCCCGCACGCATCCGCGCCCGGCTCCGCTCCGGCCCCGCCGGGGGAGGGCGGCCGAGCCGGTAACGGCGCTGCCGGGGACCGGCCCCCCCGGGCCGCCCGCCCTCTCTGCAAGCGGCCGCTTCCCACCCCGGGGGCGGGCACGAACGGCCCCGCAGATCCCTGTCCCCCCGCCTCCCCGGGCTGCTCCTGCCCGTCTCCCCTCCACCGTGGCGGGCAGCGGGGCGGCGGGGCAGGGTCACCCGGGGCCGGACCCCGGGGCCGCCGCCCGACGGCTGCCCGCGGCGGCTCCCCCACGGGCGCCTCCCCCCCCCCCCAGCCCCCCCCGGGCCCGCCTCAGGCTCCGGCCGCCCCGGGACCCCCGTTGTCCGTGGGGTTTGACGTTTTATTTTTTGCCCCTCATCATCTTCCGTTCTCGTTACGCGCCGCCCCGCCGTCGGAACCGCTTCCCCCCGCGGAAACCGTCCTTGCGAGGAGACACGGCTGCAAAATGGCAGTTCGCTGTCGCGCTTGGGGAAAGGTGTTTGATCTTAGGGCGGAGGGAGGGCTACGCTCGGTTTCAGCCGCAGCGGTTGAAAAACGTGCAGAATCAAGGTTCAAGGCTCAGTGCGAGGTTGTTTTAACCTTGCGGGGAGCAGCGGCTGCCTCGGCTGGAGCGGAGCCGCCCTCACGGCGGCGGCCGCCACGGGCGCCGCTCCGTCCCCGGCTGAGCGAACGGCGGCTTCAGGTCGGTGCGGGGTTCGTGCCCAGCCCGTGGCCGGTGCAGCCCGCGTTGCAGCTGCCGAAGCCGGGGACCCCGCCGGTGGGTTCCCGCTCCCCGCCAGCCCCGCGCGTGGGTGGAGCTGCAGCGGCGGGCGCAGCTCTAACACCGGCTGGGTTTTTTTCCCCTCTTTGCAATGGAGAAGAAAACGATAACAACTACTTAAAAATCCTCCGGTGCTTGATTTATCACAATTTACCTCATTTAAAAAAAAAAAAAAAAAAGAAAAGGCTTGTGCACGAGCTGGCGGCAGGTACAGAAACTCTGCGTTTCCTCGACCTGTGGTCTCGGGTTTTTCTGTGGTTTCCTCCCCCTCCCTCGACGTGCTTCGCGCCACGGCCCCAGCCCGCTCCTGGCTCTTGCTGGAGGAGCCACAGCCCCCCCGGGTAGCCCAGGCGCGGCGGCAGGGAACGGCAGGGTCTGAGGCGGCGCACACCCGGGCGCGAAGGGAGCGAAACACAGACCATCGCTCTTCTACAGGCGCGATTTAGTGGCAACTATTTTTTCTCCCCCCCCCCACCCCGCAAATGTCCAGGGTTATGGCCCTGTGCACAAAAGCACTAGGGCTGGGGAGGGCGGGTTGCCCGTTCTGCCCCAGTACCGGGTGGTGGGGAAATTTAGGTGTGATGAATTGGCGCATGACCCCCCCCCCCCCTCGAGCCTCATGGCATCGTTCTCCTAACTCATATGCAAGATAAATTTTTCACGTTTATGGAGAAGGCTGTTCCAAAAAGTCTCCTGGGCAGAGCCCTGACATTGCATAGTTCAGCCCTGAGCCACGGAGATGGGCAGAGGACTGCCCTTGATTGCACCACCATCTAAGTGACCTTGCTCGCTTCTGCTGCAAGGGTCTTGCTAATCACTTAAAAAAAAATTGGCTAAAGACCAACAGGCAGTAACGAGGGATCACAGCAGAGTTGCACATCCCCTACAGCCACGGTCAGACAGCTGGAGGGGAACCAGCATCTCTGGATGTGTGCTGGGGCTCTGCCAAGTCTGTGGTCACCCGAATACACCTCTGAGTTCAATGGCTTCCTTCTCGTTTAAGGTAGGATATATTACCCCCTTCCTGCAGATTGCTGATTCAAGCATTGAATAATCTATACCTGTGGCGATCACTGGGGCACTGCCCCAAAAGTGCTTTGCAGAGCAATGTTGGACTTAGGCCCCTTTGAATTCACACCCATGAGAAAAACTCAATTTGTAAGAATTCCTTTTTTGGATGCCCATCAGCTGTTTTCACCGGTTCCTGGGACCGGGGCCCCTGGATGTGAGGCTGCAGCACCTGCCCAAGGGGTGAATGGAGGCAGCGCCCCCCAAGCAAGCGGGCAGGAGGTCAGCCGTGGTGGGTGTAGCCACGTCCTCACTTCACAGATATCTGGACTGGCAAGGCTCAGTTTGGCTCGGACAAGGTGGCGTGCCGTGCCGCTGCTTTTCTGTCCGTGAAGCAGCCCTCGCTTTTGTTGCTCGCTTTGGTTTTGGTGCTGGCTCATGGAACACTTTCTGTATTAACTCACATCTGGACAGAGGCCTGACATCAGTAGTGGTGGTGACTTTGGAATAGTTATTAATATACTTAATATTTAGCCCATGCCTATGTGTGGGAAGAATCTGGGCCTCATTCCATAGTTTTAATTAAAAAAAAAAATTCTAAATCCTTTTTATGCAGTTGTTATTTTTTTTTAATTCCTTGGTGTCTCATTTTCCTGTTAGTACAGTTTTCACTAGAGACAGAGGACAGCATTTGAAATAAAGGTGAGACACGTTCACCTAAATCTTTTTCCACCATTTCCCCACTTCTAATAACTCAAAACTTTTCCTCTGGTCCACACTGCAAAAGCTCTCCCAGCTCACTTTTGGCTTGGCCCTTTTTTTGCACGACCATGAGCCCAGCAAGCAGTCCCTGCTAGCGCAGGTCTGTGGTGATGTCTCTCAGAAATCCAGCCACCAACAATAACTCTGTTGGATTTAGTTACTACATTTAACTTATTTATTCCTTGAGCCTTGCCACCAAGCCAATGCTCCTGGAAGTGATTTGGAAAACAGAGTTGGGCATGCAGCTGGGTGGTGGAAGCCCTCGCAGCCCACTGTCCCTCTCTCCCTCTCAGAGGCCCTGCGCCTTCCTCTCCTTCATGCGTCAGGTTTGGCTTTGGGAGCTGGGGCTGAGCAGAGGCGTGTGTGTCTTTTGCTGGCATGTCGTCTTCTCCAGATCACTAACCTTATTTGTGCTTCATGACTCGCTCTTTTTAGTGTTTCTTCTTTTTTTTTTCTTTTTCCCTCCTAAGTGCTTGGCTTTATGGCATCCCGTCAGGGCTGGCAGTTTGCTGGCTGAGGCTGGGATGCCATCAGTATCCCCTCTGTCCCATGTGCCAGCTTCCTGTCCCATCATGCTGTCCTCTTGGGTCCTTAGAGTCCTCCATAGGCCTCTTCTAGGCTTTTAGATTTACCTGGGAGCCGCCTGACTTTCCCATTTTTCCTCTCGCATGTGTGTCTCCTCCCGAGGATCTCAGCCTCCCCAAACCTCCACAAGCTCTGGCTGCCCCTGCTGACTGCCGCGGCGTTTCTGTAAGCAAGCGGTGGATTCCCTGGCACCGTGCGGCTTCGAATCTAGACAAGGGTTTTTTTGGAAGACATATTTTCACCTAATGTAAGTTGTTCCGCTAAATGTAAGAGTAAATGGGTGGAGCTCTGCATCCTACAGCCCTACATCTGTGTCATCCAGGGTGATGGATGGTGGTACGGTTCTTCTGACCTTAGAAAACCCATGGATAAGATCCCAAGTAGCTTTCTTGCAGTAATCTTTAGAAACTCAGTGAAATTATTAATGCGTTATGGTGCAGTGGTCTAAAAAAATTAAAATTATGATCATAGGCTTATTTAATGTTATACCTTCTGTGTTATTTTCTTTTGTATGTGCTGACTAAAACTGAGCAAAGGCTTCACAACAAATAATTTATTTGTCAAAAGTATCCTCTTCTTCTGATCATGGAACATCCATGCGCAAGAGCATCGTTTCCTCAAATGTATTTGTTATCTAACATGCTCCAGCGGTTCCTTTAAATGACTAACAGGAGGGCTTGACTGCAAATGGTTTCCGTTGTTTAGCTGTAGTTGGTCAAATAAACCCCGTGGTATCGATTGCATGACCCGCCTGTTGCGCCAGCAACACACCGGTTGTGCAAATAGGTGTGTGTGTGTGTGTGTGTGTGTGTGAATGTAACAGCTGGGCTTCTTCAGCTCGTCCGTGGGCAACTCTCGACACGGGTTTTCTGCAAGCATTCGTACCACTGAAATGCGGTCGCTCAACCAACCGCAGAGGGGGTGTGAACAGAGCTGAAGCAAAGCCATTAAAAATTCAAATGAGCGTTCGATGAGCAAAGGACATTTTTCACCCTCTTTGACTAGCTCCGGTGTGACCTTCATGTGGTGCTACGTTCTGTTTCAGTAAATGCAGCCGCACGGGGATGGAGCAGGAATCAAAACAATCCGGAGAAGGGCATGAGTTGGAGCTGGCCTGGCGCTTCCTTGCCCTGGCAATGTTAGCCGCGAGATCAGGGTTGTTTTATCCGGAAGCATGGCTGAAGTGAAATAGGATAATAGAGGGAAGAGACAGCAAACTGTCTGGGGAGCTCTGTCGGACCATTCCCCTCAACTAATCTAACCTTAAAACTGTATTTATTATTACTATTTTCTACATCTGTAGACGTCATTGCCTCTGGCTGCCACTTAGGGAGCACTGCTATCTCATCAAGATTTTTTTAAAAAAAAGTTTGGTTAGGAAAAATCTGCATTTCACGGAAGGGAATGTGTGTGTTTCCTGGAGGAGGCTGATGCTCACCGATACGGGGAGAAAATTTTTCAACGGCCGTATGTTAAGAGGCTGTCAGTGCCTCTCGTTGCTTTTTTTGGTGTTGGCACCTTTACATGGAGCATCCCTGCTACGAGCCATGGCTGAATGCCGGTCAGATCGTCAAAGGAGCTATTCTGATATAGCATCCGTATTTATCTGTTTAATATTCTGCATCTCTGTTAATATAAGATTCAAAGTACTCTGTCGTGCTCTGTAGGAAGAAGGATGTTTTATGGATATAAACTGTGCTGTGTAAGTGCTGAGGTACGAATGAACTTGCTGTCTCCCAAGTGTAGCACCGCTGAGAGAGACAGAGCAGAGACCTCCTAAACTGCGCAGAGGGCAGTCCATCGATAGCGCAGCTAATAGCAGCAAAGCCTGTAGAAGTGAATAGACGGAAGGGTTTCTTCCAAGGTACCCAAATCAGGCACGTAAAGTAGATTGAAACGGGAAAACAAAAATGAGAAAAATCTGATGTCCTGAAATAATTAAGAATGGAGATGTAGTCTTAAAAATGTCTGTGCTAACACTGGTTATGCGCCTGAAGGACAAGATAGCTGGGACCGTGGGTGCACGTGACATTATAGAAAAGTAGGAGTGGGCTGGTAGGGGGCAGAGCACTTCCTTCCAAATTCAAAGGGCTTTTTTCCTCAATGGAAAAAAAATTAAATTTGATTGTAAATTGGCTCGGCCATTCCAACAGCTGCAATTTGTTGGACTGTTGATTTGAAGATTCCCATTCAAAAAAAAAAAAAAAAAAAAGAGTACGTGTTTTAAGATTTCCCCTTCATACATAATTCTTAGAAACTTCTATAGACAGGTATTTCCAGTCATGTGCACGGGTTGTTAAATCTTGAAATCACAGGGTGTAAGTTATTATTTGGAATCAATGCACCTTCTTGTTGTTTAGCTTTTTATCAAATCTTGAAAAAGCTTGGCACTTAGAGAGCTCAGCTATTGTTTTGGTTCTTGAAAACCAAAAATAATATTATGGAGCCACAGAAAAACTAACTTTAAACAAAGACGTTGGATTTAACAAAATTATTGTTCCTGTGTCATAACCCTTACTCATAACCTTTCATTCCTCGAGTCAGAGGTTTTCTCATGAGTGAAGGCACATTTGCGTGATGGTTTTTGTGTTGCAACCCAGGCAATCGCAGCACAAATAGGTGAAGACTTTGGCGGGGCTTTCAGGTGAGCCGGGGGCTACTCGAGAAGCCTGCTTGCGTCCTACAGCAGTGTGTGCTATCATCCATTTTGTATGGCGATGCTCAGGAACATGTCAGCTTTCTTCCCTTTGAACAAGAGCTAGAAGGGATGGTTTGGCTTTATTCCAGTTTCAGTTTTTGTTTTCTTTTTGTTCTAATATTATCAAAATGTCTGGCGGGTTCTGGATGTCCTCGGGGTTTCTAAAACTGACCATGGCTTCTGATTTTTAAAACTTGCTATGTGTCACAGGCTTTTCTGTGGACCTGTCATTTAGAACGGTAGCACAGGTCCTCCTTCACTGAACGCAAACTTAGAGGCGAGAATAACTGGACAATAATTTTCACTTATTCTAATTCCTTAACCCATAAAAGGGGCTCAAATAATTTATTTCTTTTTTAACCTGGGACAAGGCTGTACAAATTCAATGGGCAAAGGCATCTGCAAAGCTGAAGGTGGATTCTGGCCTGCCGTATGGCAGACAGAAACCCACGTGCCTGTAACATGAAACACTTTTCTTCTGTCTCTTTCTGCAGTACCTAGCAGGAAGATGGACTGGGGATCAGGGAGCAGAACCGGACAGAAGGCATTTTTGCAGGCTGTTCCCAGTTTTTGCCAAGGAAAACAAAAGGAATGAGTGTCCAGTGAGAATCAGGCACCCTTCACTGAATCGCCACAAAGCGCTATGAAGCAGAAGAATGTGAGTACAGTGCTAGGAATTTAGGAAAGTGTTCTTATTTACAGGCCGACGACTGCAGCCTGGATCCGAAGGTAACCTGACTGAGTTGTGTGTAAGGATTATTAGTCAGGGAAGTGAGGCCAGATCAAGGCCAATAGGATTCAGTGGAAACAGGGCTATGATTTGGTGGGGAAAAAAAGCAAGTCAGGTTTGTATTTGCATTCAGATTAAAAAACCATAAAAATCCATGTTAAATCAGGGTAAGCTTTCTGACTAGCCTAAAATTTATGAAAAACTCAATGTGCTTCATGACCTGGGATACTTTTAAGAATGTCTAAATGATGTAGGATACCAAGTCTTGTTTTCAACAGTGCTTTTGGGAATCCAAGTCCCATCTGGATGTCAGCAGGATTTGGTGGCTTTGTCACTTAGAACACAGAACGGACATTGCTAAATCTGGGCATGATTATTCTGAATATTTTAGAACAAACTGGGGTCGATTCAGAAACTGCTGGTCCAGGAACAGAACTCCAGAATCTTCTCCTAGGCCATCCGTTCTCTCTGAGGTCTTGGAAGAAAAGCATATTGGGCACCTTTTAAAACATCAGTATCTTTATAGCAGAGCTCAAATACTGTAAATGTCATGGTAATACCGTCAATATTTATGGCAAAAGGCTGATCTCTCCAAGTTTCTGTGTAGATTTAAAGGTTCTTATGTACATTATATCCTCTGAAATGCATCTTCCACACCTGCTGTTCCAGACCAACAAATGCACGTGGTCATTGTGCAACACTACCCCAGCGGCAGTTTCGCCGTTGGAGACCCTTGGCTGTACCACGAGGCCCTTATTCATTCACACCTTCTCAGCAAAACCCTGGGGCTCTTGCTGGGGGAAGGATGCTGAGCTTTGACCCTGTGGCACCGACCAGGACTGAGCCAGAAGTCAGCGGCCTTGAGCTGCACAGGTAAAAAAAATCACAACAGTTCCCACAGCCCTTTGCAAAGTGGTTGGATGGAAATGATGCTGAAAAGAAATAGTCTGTTGTTGGTACTCGGTAACCTTGCCAGATGTTCTCTGTATAATCAAGGGATAATCTGGGTGGCATCTGTCTAACATTAAAAACCGATCTGGGTTGCTTTGACGTGTCAAGCAAACTGGTTGCATGTAGACACGGAGACCTTGGTCAAAAATGGTGCAAGAAACAATTCACCCCTGAGAAGTCACTCAGAGTTCATGACAACTGTAGCAACCCTCCCTGAAGATCCAGGTGATCCACGGAGTATCAAAACATGTGGCTGATGGCATACCTCCAAACGCGGCGGTTCTGTTTGAAGGCGGCGCCTCTCACCAGAAGGGCACAAAATGCAGCAGAGGTGACATCCTCTTCTCACATCACTGTCACCATTGCATATCAGCACAGCCCCGTGTCACAGCGCGGAGGGAGCTCCAGGGTGGCATTCAATTTAAGCTTCACATCTATTGGCTTTCTTCTCAGCTCCTTGTGAGCATCATTTGCTTCAGCTACCGGATCAACTAATGATTTTTTTTTCCCCTCCCCCTTGCCCACACTTTAATTGCGGGGTATGTGTAATACCCTTAGGAACAGCTATTGCCACCTGTATTATTATTTATGCTGTGAAAACGAAGCTTGTGGCAATATATTTATTAACACTGTGCCCTGGAATCACATGAGTTAACAGCTTAATCCTGTGATTGTAAACACTTTTCCTGATATGTTCAAGCACCATCCATGTTTTTTAACTTCACATCGGGAAACTGGGAGCACAAGCAGGTTATAATTTTTACAGAAAATCTATTCTTAACAAAAAAATCACATAATGAAGAAGTGATTTATCCACGTAATAGTGCCTGCCTTATAGAACATAATGCTTTTTTGCAAGAGAAAGAGTTAAACAAAACATTTATGCAGTATAAACTTTGCTCCTTAGCATTAAAATGCACTTTATTCACACTGTAGATTTCTCTTCCAGCCACGGCTATTGTTTGTCACTAACAGCTAGCTTTTGTGAAGTTAATAAATGTGCATAATAAGGACATAAAGGTATGGAGAAGTAATACTGTAATCCTTTTGTTTGGATAATCAGTCTAATGTATGCAAATTAAACCTTATTAGTACTAGGGTTTTGTGTCTGCTTATCAAAATGTGCCATTTTCATGAAAATTGGAAGTCCATTATATAAAGTTATTATTAACAATCATTTAGGAATTATATACGGTATGCAAATTAAAGTTGATTACAACTAATTAAGGGCTTTCTTTGTTATTTGACCTTGTCTGCTTTTTATGTAAATATGTTTCTTTTGGTCTGGCATATTTTTAGACTCAGAAAAGTATATTAAGACAAGTTACATTATGTATTTTTAACATATTTTTGTATTGCATGAAAAGCCCCTTGCTATTGTTTAAGAGCCTGGTTTTACGCCGGGCTGTTCTGTATGGTGATATGTAGACATCCGTGCCTCGTGGCTTTCGGACGGCTCTGCGAGATGGACCGGCAGCGGAAGTGCAGTAACACGCTTCCAAGGCCCTCCAATGGTTTAAGGAAAAATGATCCAAAAAAAAAAAATAAATCCCCTGTGAAATATAAACAGCCTTCATGCCAGAGTAGCCTTTGTTCCACTACTTATCGAACTGGCTAAACCTTAGTTTAGAGGCTCCAGACACAGCTAAGTAACAAAGGATTGGTGCCTACTTGCAAGGTACACTGCCGAACTTAATCACTTGCTCTCATCCCCCCAGACCACTGGTCTCAGGATAAAAGACTTTTAACGCAGACAACACATCGAGCTCAGGAACAGCAGCCTCCAGGAAGATTTGTGTACCTGTCAAAACCCGAGAAGGTTAGGCATTAAGTGAAATGAAAAAACTTCCTGAAGAAAACTTGGGTGAGTTGAATAATATTTCTATTAAAAACAACAGCAGCATGTAATACAATTTTGATGTGTTTTATACATAGAGAAGAAACCTGCCACGTAAGCCGGCCACCAGTGTGAGGACAGGAGATGGCGTATTTCGCGGGTGTCAGAGAGAGATGTGTAATCAATACCTTCACACTTTTGGGCTTCCAGTCAGAATAAAACATGCAAGAGCAGGTTGAGGTATAAAGGGTATAAGGTAGGAATATACTAGAAATATGTATAAAACTTGTCATCACTTATTCTTTGAGTCTAAAAAATTGGGATCTGAGGAAAGATAAAGGATAAATCTTGGCATTTGGTGAGATTTCCACAGCTTTGCTCACCTCTTTGGCACAAAAGGGTGGGGACAGGGGGACATAATGCTAGAAAAAACTTCTGCATGGGCAAGGTGATGTATTTAAGCATGAAACTTGGGGTATGCTTGCAAACCCTGTTTGTATTCTTTCCTTTTTACATCCCTGGTATATTGCATTTCATGCCAGGCAATCACAGAGCCTCCTTGGCTGGACATTTGGGGCTCACAGGGTCTGTCCCCTCTTGCCTATGGGAAGGTGTCCCACCACCATACCCCGCAGGCAGCACCGGTACCTGGCTGAGCGAGGGCTGGCCTCCCGAATGCCTGGGGGTAGGTGGTGTAGGCGCACGGGTGCTCAGACCTGACTGGGAAAGGCAGGCACGCTGGGGTCAGGCTGGGGGGGAGGGAGTATCTGTTGCACCCTGAAAAGGGGTGGTGAGGGCCTGGTGCAGGTGCCTCTGCTCTCCCCCCTCATTCTTCTTTGGAGCTGCTCATGGCACAGAAAATTCCAGGTTTTCACTGCTGAAGGCCAATTCAGAAAGCTCGCTCTTTGTCCCTTGCAAAAGCAGAGGCTCCCGCCTAGGTGTCTAAATCCTGAGGAACTTACCCTATAGCCTCCGCCGCCGGCCAAAACCCAGTCAGCTTCAAAGGCCGGGTCTTGAGTATCTGCTGCGAACCGCTGGATGGGAAGTTACAAACTGCCGATTACTGACATGACTTATTCAACAACTTTTGGAGAATATATTTGAACAATTGGAGAAGTTGGTGATTTGTTCCCGCACAGTGGGACCACAAGGTGCAATTCAGCCGGTGACTTATTACGATGAATTGTCGAGGGCTATAGCAGGGACATTTTGTTCAATGCTTTGCTGCTGGCGGGAGCTAAAAAATGGAAAATCAGAACAGGCAAAACATGTCTCTGCCGCATGGGGCATTGTCCGACCTCAGACACCCCCTCTTGCAGCTGGCAAAGTGATGCTGAAGGCAGGAATGGAGCTGCCGCAGCCGCAGTGAGGTGCTGCCCATGCGTGTGGGCTCATTCTGGGGACGAGCAGCAGGGCTGCCCCTCGCTGCACTGGGCAGGATGGCAGCTGGTTGCCCTGGGAGGGAGGTGACCAAGGGCCCAGGCAGTGCTGCTGCTGAAAGGGTGGCACCAAGAAGATGTGACAAAAAGAAAGTTTTTATTTCAAAACTTTCCTGGTGAAGAAAAAAATCTGAAAAAAGACATAATTTCCTCTCTTCCACCTGCTAAATAGTGAGTGTTTTTCACTTCAGTGTTGGGAACTCAAGGCACTCAAAAGGTGGAAAGCAAAGCTAAGAAGGGGTCTCGAATTATTTTCTCTAACAGAATAAGGATGAAACCCTGATGCCACCAAAGGTAATAATTCAGGGTTTCCCTCAGGGAGGTGAAAGTCATTGTCGTGTTTTTAAAATAGTTGCAATTTTCTGTCTCTAAATAGCACAGACTACAAAATGTATTGCAAGGGGAATATAAAAATAGTCAAACTCTTCAAATCTTTTAATTCAATGAGAATGTAATATGCAATTAAAATTAATTATCTCATAATCGAACTGTAGGCACTGATTATTGCATCATTTTCATAAGAGACATGCATCTTAACTTGCATAATTTCTGGTATCACTGCAGTTAGCTCAGGGAAGGATCTGGGCCCAAATGTATTCACGCCTTAGTGCTCAGAGTGGAGCAATTGTGGCTGGATAGGCTTTTGCTCTACAGAGTGCTTTGAGCACTTCTTTGCGAGGCAGAGCCGCTGCCTTTACTCTTGGTGAGCAATTAATTCAGTCCTCCCCAGCACCTCCAAATCAGTTCTGCTGCCCCATTTTTTTATTCCCATTCACCATCATCTTCTCTCCAGCTCCTGAGTTGCTCCACCTGAGACCTGCCTGCCTTCTTATGGCTTTTCTCTTTTTACTTTAACCTTTGGAGCTCTCTGTTCTTCTTCATCCCAGAGGAGGGAGCAGGAAGATCCTGTATTTCACTTTCCTCCAGCTGAGCCCACGGGCAGAGGGCAGAGCTGGGGCTGGGGCGGGACCTGCTGCTGCTGACCACTGCAGAGCAGAGTGGGGTGAAAGCAGATGCACCGTAGGCTGGCAGGTTGTGGGGAGCTCCTACGGGTGGGATTTCTGTTCCTTAAGTTTAGCCTCCCAGGACATTGGTGCTGAGGCCAGGTGAGTCACTCAGGCCTCTTTCCTGATGATGTGCATGAGAGGCTCTCTGGGGTGACTGGCCCCAGCCCAGGTTGGTACGCGAGATGCGTGGGATGAATCACCTCTGAAAGCTGCTGGCTGTGTTGCCAGTTACTGAGGGAGCTGAGGCAATGTCTGACTTCTAAGTGCTTACAGTTTGGTGAGATGAATCCTGTCTTCTGAGAAAAGGTGATGGCAGAGACTTGCTTCATTTAGCGACTCTGCTCTACATGCTTCTGAGCTAGGTAACATGGACATCTTGATTAAGTGCGAGAGGAGTCATTGAGCCTCTCACGGCTTTTGCTCTCAGCCAGGCTTAAATGCCTACTCTTCTTCAGCAGGCATCTTCAGGTGATGACAACTTCAGGAGATCAAGGGTCTCTTTGGTCACCACCACCTCACAGTGGTTGTTGCCACAGATGTCCTCAGGCTACCTATCCTGAACTAGTGAGATTTGCAGAATCACATTGACTTTGCTTGATTCATTTTAGTTCTGTCTTTCACACATCATCCCTTGCACTCCTGTTCTCAGCCTTTTTGTTTAATATAATGTCAGCTGGTAACTCCATGTATTTCTTCAGTGTCATAATTTAATAGTGTTAAATATGGAGCAGGGCTTGGTCCTAGTGCCTGTTTGCAGTACAGACCTGTGGTGGGACCCTGACTGGCCCAGGGTGTTGAGGTGGATCTGGCTGTACCTTCACCTTATGGTGAATTGTCCAAAGAGGAACAGAAGAACTTTAGACAGACTCCAGATTCTATTATAATATTTCAGTATAGTAAATAACTTAAGGAAATAGAGAAACATAAAATGAATCGGAAAGACAGACTAGAAAAGCAATTGTAAAGCAATCTCCTATTTTCCACAATATCCTTGCAGACAAGACCTTGCTTTCAGGCCTAGTTTCAGCCACCTCAGTGGCTTCATGGGTTGCAGGAACCTTTTCAGAACCCCCTTAAGGCTCGGATTCCCATGACAATTTTCTCTCCCCTGCAGGGTCCTGGCTGCTATACATACCTTTTTTAGCAAGATCTTTTAAAGCGCCATTACAGTGCCTTTAAACAAACCTCCATCAGCCCCCAGGGGAGCTGATAAAAGAGGCTGGGAATGTCTTGTCCTGGTTATGTCCTGCTAATACCCTGCCTTCACGATTCTGAGTTTCATTCTCAGTTGTTTATCCTGTTCATGTGCCATGTAAGTTCTCTAAGGGCTGTTTGGTTTGGTTTTTTTTTTTTTTTTGAGAGACATGATGCCCCTCTCCTTTTGGACTTTCCTGTCCCTCTCTCTGGAATTTGCTCCACTGTGCTTTGGGCAGATGCTCTTAAGCAGGTTCCTTCATCTCTTCAGCTCTTTAAAGCTGCGTTTAATTTGAAAATGATTCACTTGTGATTTAGAAGAAAATCATGTTTGGATTCTCAGGATGGGGTTTGAGTAAGCCAAGCCTGCTTGGTCATAAGTAAGGAACTTCTAGTTGTTTTCAGCAAAGGCTGCTTTTCATAAACAAATAAAAGCCTTTTATTTGATTTTTTCCTGCACGTGTGAGCTGCAGGTAAAACACCCCTATCTGTTTGGATGTAGATCAGTACATTCAGGTTTCTTTCTTGCCCACGGTGCATGATGCGGTCTCTGATTTTGATTACACCATTTTAATAGCCCTGGATTAGTTTCCTTGAAGGTACCCAGGAACAGCCTAATTTTGCTCTTAACACATTGATACAATAGGCTGAGACTTTGTGACTTCTGCAGTTTCTCAGACTCTGTCATCGACTGCATCCCATGTTGGCTGGAGTCTCCGTGTGGATGGGTGGCTGTTTTTCCACCCTTTCCAAGCATCCTTCTTCTTCCCACTTCATCTTTCGGAATATGTCTGCTGAAAATGGCCTTTTTTTCTTGGCCTCTGTAACTTGTTCTGTACATGTTTTTTTGGTGACCTCCACTTACTGGGATCGCTTTGACGTTTGCTGACCTTTGGGAGTCACGTGGATAAGGACAGTACGTAAGTGCTCTGCCTTGTTCCCCTGTTACTGAGTGGCAGGAGTGTCCTTGCCATCGCTGCAGGGCTTGAGTGCTTCTTCCTTGTGTCTTGGATCTACACTTGCCATTCACTGCTGCACTGGATGAACATCTGGGAAAAGCTTGCTAGGGGCAGTAGGAATCTTTCAATAATGACATATCAAAAAAATCCCACCAAACCCCAAACCAAACAGAGAAGTGGAATTTGCACATTATTCATCCTGATAAATATAACTATGAAATTGCTTTATAACTTTGGACACAGTTGGAGCTTTATAATAGGCTGTCAGTGAAGTAGCACCTCTGATCTTAATGCCTGGGTCTATTTTCCTGATTTTAGCTATAAATTCCATTTTACAATGCTAAGGGGATAGTTCTGGGTCTGCGGTGGGCGGTGAGGGCTTAATTCCCTCTGCCTTTCTCCCTTCCACCACAGCCTCAGGTTTCTCCAGGCCATCTCAGTCCTAGAAAACACTCTGATTTTTGCTTTCATGTGGGTGAGGGTTGCAAATTTGTCCACGTTTTCTTAACTGTACTTACGCTAGCATATTTGTGTCCCTTTTAGACGTAGAAATCATTTTGTAGTTCAACTTTTTCAAAGAAAACAACTGTCAAATTATTCTTCAGAGGAAAGGAAGGAAAGAAGGATGAAGTGGGTGGAGTGTAAGTAACAATTACTGTAGGCTGATAATATTTAAAGATTCATAGAGGGATGTATTTCATGGGCCATACGTGTATGTAACAAATTCGCCTACTCTGTAATCCTTCTCTTTATTGACAACACAACAATCAGCTCTTTCCAGAACGGTAAACTGCAGAATGTTTTTCGTCTGCAAATGCTGCATTTGAGCTCAAATAACTAATGTGAAGCATTATTACTGGAGAAAGCCAGCAAGCCTACTGAGCAGGTTAGTGATTCAGGCATAAATCCCTCACCGAAGGAACCTTCAGTACCTGTTGTCTTTTTGAGTCCTAGACCTTACCTTCAAATTGAAGGAGGGTGCATCCCCAGGGGGTGCAACTCCAAAAATTGCTCAGAATTTGTAGGAATTGGGCATTTGCTTGTATATTGAAATATGGGAAAGGGTATGTAACTTAGGAACCTCTTCTGAAGCCCTCGACCTCAGCTGCCAAGGTGAGGAAAGCAAGTCATGCATGCACGATGCATAGCTGTCATTACATAATCTAACACTACTGAAGTATTTTTTCAAAGTGAGAATCACCCTAAAACTTCAAGCAAAACCTCCTTCTGTTTCTTCAAACACAGGGGACCATACCCATATAACTTTTTTTCATATTTAAATTTAAAAATATTTTTGGCGAAGGGAAGCAAGGAGGAGAATCCAGCCATAGAGAAAGAAGAATACATTTTCCCTTTCCTTCATTTGAAGTGATTTTTTAATCCAGGACTATAGCGATGGGTTAATAATAGGAAGTGGTTATGAAATGCACTACCTTATCCCAGCAGATTCTGGTGGCACAGCGTAGTCTAACTTTTGAAGATGTGTTGGCTGTTTCTGATGGATCCCAAGCCCTGGTTACATGTCCAGCAGAATCACCTTTTAAACAGCTTGAAATAACGAAATAAAAACTTTGGGCAAAGTCAGAAGAAATGTGTTTCCTTCCCTGGGGCCTGAGGCAGCTCCTGCTCCCATTACCTGTGGAAAATGCTCAGCTGCCCAGCATTACAACTCGTGGCTCCAGAGCAGCTCAGGTCCCATCCCATACTCTTCTCCCTCTGTGCTTCTGAGATAGCAGAGATGCTGTACTGTTATCTATACCTGTATCCCGGCACCTGAGCTTCTGGCTGGGAGTATGCAAAGCAGGGAGAAGGGGCTGCAGGGACAGGGCTGGAGTGGCTGGTCTGCACCGGCATCCCTCCTCGGGATGCAAGCTGTGCGGGAGACACCGTCATCCTCCAGTGCCTCTCAGCTGGGCACCCTGCACGCTGGCTAGGGTCACAGGGACCCTGAGGTAGCTGTAATTCAAACCACAGCTGCTCAGGACAGACGGTGAGAGCTATGTGAGTGGCGTCCTGCTGTAATCCTTTCAGCCTCTCGCACTGAGCATACCCCTGCAAAGGAGGGAATCTGACTCACTAGCTTTGTATCTTTTAGAAGAAAAAAACAAAGAGAAAAATATTTCTTCTTCTTTTTTTTGTTCCTCCTTTTTCCCCACTTTGACATTTCCTGTATATACTGGGTTTTGTATTGTCCCTTTTCCCTGTATTTCGAAGACCTGTAATAAATAAAAGATGTGAACACAAAATTGCTATTCAAATTCGATTGTCTCAAATTACATCTAGAACGAAACAAAAATCTAGTGATCTGTGATTTTGTGTGGCAAAGGCAGCTCAATGCTGTAGGAGAGAGAGAAAGAAAGGGTATTAAAAAAATACCAACTAGCAAAGAAGAGAAGAGGTAGGGAAAGTGCGATAAAGAACAGCTTAATACTTTAATGGTCTGAAGAGATTTTTCAACAAAACCATTACTAATACCTGGTATTCTTCTAAGCTCAGTTCTTACCATCACAAAACCATTAGCTCTTTGGTAGTCACAATCTTCCCTATACCTGTATCATGTCTTTTCGTTGCTTTTTATTTGTCTTTGTCTTCTTCTGCTTGACTGGTAACATGCAGCACCCTTGCGCTGTATACTTATTTCAAGACTGACTGCAACAGTTATAAATATCTTCTCGGCACTGATGGAGGCAAATAAAAAAGCGACGAGCTTCAGTAGCCGGAGTTCTGAATTGCTGCAGACAAGAGAGTCTGTCAATGAAGCCTTGTGAAATAAAAATATTGCTGGCTGTTTTTTGTAACTTTAACGAAGAAACCTTTGGTTATACTCATGATACGAGAACTAAAATTATGACTAGGATTGCTTTTCCTCTTGCACTTTGATGCAGTACTTGAATAGCCAGAATGGATGTTTTCCTATAGCAGCAGGACTGCACCTGTTATCTCCTGAATATTTTGTCTTCAGGCATGATTTTGATGAAGATTTAGCAATAGGCTCTTAGCTCTGGGAGGGGGATTGGGGCATTTTGTGCTGCGCTTTCTGTTTGAGGGGCAGAAGAGCCATTGGATTTGCTGTGTTAAGTCGTACACTAGCAAGCACGTAAAGAATCACAGCAACACTTTTTCTGCTGGGTGCTGTGGAAGCGCTGCACATCGCATCCTTTGTCTGCAACAGCAGCAACACAGTTTTTTTCTCTGTGCTTTCAAGAAATAAACACTGTTTGAATTTGGTCTCCATACATAAACACAATTTAAAGTTAAAAGCTTAACAAAACCTTTTTTCTCCTTTTAAACCTTGCTTTTTGATAGTTATTCACAGTTATTTTGATATGCTCTTTAAGTTAAAAAAAAAAAGCTTCCCACAATTATGTGAGCGTTTGAGCACTTATTCCTTCAGCTCTGGTGGTTTTTGAGACCAGTGCATCAGGTCATCTAGGGACATTCCCTGCACCATGGTCTTCAGTAGAGAAAGACAAATGATGGCGCATAGAGGAGACGATGGAGCTGTGTTCTAGATGTTTACTATGTCTTTTACAGTAGCATCTCCAGAAGTCCACCAAGGATTAAGAGCTCAGAGCATGACAACTGACTGCCTAGGAATTTGTCAAAGTATCAGAACAGGATTATCCGAAACAGATACGTGATCACAGAAACAGGAGTTGCATGGTACTCGGCAGTTGAAGCTTGTGGTGTGCTGAGCCCTTGTCTAAGGGCTGTGCCTTGCAGGGCCCTTCTGGCAAAGGTAGCTTTTGCAGGAGAAGTAGAGAGAAATAAAGAAGTCACTTTGCAGAAGCTGGTGAAAAAGCTCCTCATGTGCAAAAAGTAAAACTTGGACTTGCTTTGGAGATGAGAGGGTGGTCAGGTGGCACTGAAGGCAGGACTTAATCATGAGATAAGAGACCCGGTGCTACACAGAGGGATGAGCTACAAGCTGAACAGTCATAAAGGTGAAAACTAAAAACCTGTGCTCCATGAGTGAAGACAGATGGCAACAGGTATTTCAAATTCATGATTGTAATGAGAATCCAAGAAAGGTCGTGTTGCCACCGATGTCTTGAACGGGGCTGAGGCTCTGCGCTGATGTTTTGTGAATGTAGGTTTTGCTTTTGTAATGGCTTAACACCAGCGCAGATCAGAGCGACAAGTGAAACCCAGGCTGTGGTTAGACTGCTGGGCCTGGGCAGGAGAGCAGGACCTGTTTCAGCATTCAGTGTCGGGGAGCAACTGAAAAGGGCGCAAAGCCCCAGGCACTAGGTACGGCAGAAATGCCTGAGACAGGCAGAACCAGGCAGTGCCAGGAACTGCGGGGAGGAGCTGGAAGGAAATTAGGTGAGGAGAGGTCGTATGTGACCTTCCCCTGGGCTGACTTTAGCAGCTGTAGGTGTTTTCATCTCAGCTGCAAGGAGCAGACCTGAGGATAAAGGCTGAAGGAAGCTTGAGAGAGGAGTGGTTTGCCCCCACGGGAAGGGGGAACATTTACATTCCCTATTGCCTGTGATGTCTAATCATGCTAAGTAGCATCCTTCCAACTCTGTCAACAGAAGGAGAACTTAGATATTGCTCATTTAGGTGGTGCATGATGGATAACCTCATTCCTGTACAGTACTCGTTATCCAAGCTGCTCTGCTCAGTTAAACTCTGCTCAGCAGAGACTCTACAAATCTGCTGTAAAGTTCATGCCATGACCACATTTCCTATCAATTTCTCCACCGGAACATATATTAATGGAAACATGGGGATATATTAATTGTACCATTTTGAATAAATGCAACCTTAGCAGAGTACATTTTTTTATTATTATTTAATAATTATGAGTTCAGGCTTTTCTTCATTTCCTGCTGTGAGCTTTTAAAAGTCACTGCAATGCTGAAATATAAATAGAGTACGTGATGTAACACTTTGCCTAGGCAAATATCATAGACATTTTTACCCCAGGAAAATGTAATGAAATAAAAAAAACTCTTTCAGCTCATTTGAAATTTTGATCTGTTGAAACCAAATAAGGGAAAACCCAAATCAAGATGAAACAATATTTACTTAAAAAAAGTAAACTAATATTTGCTAAGATTTGAGTAAGCAAAAAAAGAGAAAAATCCACAGAAAGCATGAAAATAGTAAAGTGTTTTGAAAAAAATCTTTAAAAATGTGGATGAGAAAATATCCAACGTAACAAAATGTATGTAACAAATATGTAACAAAACCCAGGTGGGATGATGCTCAGAGCCACGAGGACAAGGTGACCCGGTACCATCCGGAACAGATGGATTATCACCTTTTAATCTCTCATCGCTTGGCCATCAAACTCCCGCATTCTCTCCCTTCCCCCTCTCCTGTTTGGCTCCTTCCTACTTCCACGTCTTTATATTTTTCTTTTCTTCTTTGTCTTCCTTTCTTAGCCACTTGCCTTGTTCTGACAATATGATTACTTAATACTTACCTGCCAAATTAACTGACTTATTTTACCAACGAGTGGATATACCATTCCCTGACACTCGGTATTTGACAGTCCCACAATCTATTCTATGTCCATGAGGTACATGCTATAATGAGAAAATTCCAGTAAGTATGGTGGGCTTTTTCTATAACACGCTACTGTTAAATACCAGCATGAACCAGTACGTGTGTTGGTTTGCCCTCTTTGTTTGACTTTTTAAGGCAATAAAATGTGAATAATTAAAAAAAATCTTTTACAACCCACTCATCCTCTCTCCTTTATTCCAAAAATCACACCCAACTGACCTCTTACCGAGAATGCCGTTCCATTCTGCAAGACTCTGTCTTTTCACAATGAAAAGAAAAAAACCCTATTCAGCTAATTGAGCAATTTGCTTAACTGGATACACTGTAAAAATGTATAGTGGGAATGCTAATGTATTAAGTATGAGTGTGTATTTGTATGCGTGGGGAAAAAGGAACGCTATATAGATGCTGTAGTTAGAATGCTGCATAAATACCTGAGGCAAAACAATTGTTACTGGAGGTATATTTTGAGGTTTGCCTGCTAAGAGTTGTTCATTGTCAATAAAATGCAAGTAAATAAAAGGAAATTGCTTAAATTTGACCTGAAGTTTATTGCTTAAATTTGACCCAAATTTTTGTTGAATGAGCCATACAGAGCTTGGGAAATCATCTTCTTTTGCTTTTTATTAGCACAGTACTTGGAGCCTAGCCACGGATCTGGATACCTCTATGCAGAACACACCAAGAAAAAAGGAGGTCTCCTATGCCAAAATGCTTACAATGTTTTGCAAGACAACAGCCAGCGCAGGGAACACCTGTAGTACTCAGATGATGTTGGTCAGTGCAGTAGGTTGTAGCACAACAGCCACCCCAAATTTGGCAATGTTTTGCAGGTGAGCAGGAAGAAGGGATTTGAAGGAGAATGGTGAGATCGCTTTGGGGGTGATTATCAGGGGTCCTTCAAAGTGTGAAGGACAGTATTAAAAATCATGAAATGCCATCAGGTAGATGACAGAGGTTGGAGCTGCTGGCTGATAAAAGGAGAAGGTGACCTCCTGTGACTTAATAAGAGGTGGTGCCAATGTGTCAGTCAGCTCTGGGGGGGCATGGAGCGAAGTCTGGCAGTCTTTTTGTGATACAATAAAACGTATCAATTTCTTGGATATGCCGGAAAAAGAACTTAAACATTTTGGTGAGGAACAAGGAGTAAAAAAGGAAAAAATCCACTCAAGTGACCATACGTTAGATGCTGTCACACCAGATGGCTAGGAGGGATTTGGGAGATGGGGAGCCACATGTTTAAAGTCACCTGTGAAGTCTCTGGTCAGCTATGGAGTGCTGACTGCTGCAAACACAAAAACCACAACTTCCCCCCCCATTTCGCTCCCTTTCAGAAACAGTACTGAGGATGTGCCTTCCACGTTAGGCTCTGAGCATGCTCCCGAGGATGCAAAACTGCAGAGGCCTAAGCACAGCTAGGTACAGCAGAAAGCTGAGGCAAAGAACAATTTAGTTGCCACATCTTTGGTTCTCCCTTCCTCTAAGTGGAAGGGGGCTGAGGCTCACCCAGGAGCTTCCTCTTTTGCACAGGGGTGCAAAGAGCAGACGTGGAGCAGAAGCAAGGGTGGCCAGAAAGAGGCTTTTTAAGAACAGGCTACTGACTTCTTTGTTTGCTTTTAGTTCCTGAATATTACAGCCATGCAGTACCTACATAATGTATTTACAGTGAAGAATACCCTGGCAGGGATTAGGTATTTGAGACTCTTTTAATGAAATCTTTAGGTCTCCCACCTTAAAACCATGATTGTTTTGCTAGGGAGCAGAGACAGCAACATCAGGGCAACCTTACAGTGTGTTGGGAGGTGAGGGGTGGAGGGGAACACCACATGGGAATTAGGAAGCAACTAAGAGACTGGGGTGAGATAATAGCCATTTCTTTATCACTGTTCTTTTTTATGTCTGGGACTGTTTTCTTCCACATTATCAGAATGAGGCAATGGGAGCAGCTCAGCGGTGTTTGACATTTAAGTTTTCTTAAAATACAAGGGTGTGCTGAGTTGCTGGTACACATTATGTCTATAAAGCTTGCAAGGCTTTTTAAGCCTATATATTTATCTTGGTTTTCCCCTTTTCCTTACACAGCTAAGGCCTCCAGGTGGGGTCCATCACCCTGCAGCAAGACTCTCCTACTGATTCTCATCAGTGATATATAGATTTGTTTCTGTTTTAACACAGTGGAGAGATGACAGAATAAGGTTTGCATGTGCTGAGGAGGAAACCCAAAGGTCCGTGACTAATAAAGCAAAAGTATGGTTGCATCCCTCACAGGAAAACTTCCAGGAAAGGCCTCTGAAATCCTCCAGAAGATGCTAGTTGGCAGCATTAATTTATTAACCCTTCCTTGTCAGGTGGTATGATTTATACGCAGTTTATAAAGAAGCAAGCAATAGCTTGCAGAGGTGAAGCAATTTGCCCACAATCCCCAAAAGGTATCAGAATAAGGAAAGCAAACCATCCCTCTGCCCCTCGATAGCTCCAAGATCACAGTGAGAACAACCAGTCACTGGAACAACCTCCCCAGGAACATAGTGGAGTCTCCATGGCTGGAGGTTTTTAAGACATGATTGGACAGGGTGCTATGTAATCTCATCTAGGCTTTCCTTCCCATGAAAGGTTGGACCAGATGATCTTTTGAGGTCCCTTCCAACCTAGGCTGTTCTACAGTTCTATGAAATATAAGCCAGGCTTAGAAAGAGACGGTTCCCCCACCAGGAAGCTAACTACTGCAGACCTCCAAGAAAGGACTGAATCTAAGAGCAAGGGAGCTTTTCTGTCCAGAATCCATTTCATTCCTAGCCAGTTCAAAACCTCTTTTATACATAGTGGACAGTTTTTGCATGTTGTGTGGGAAATAAAGAAATGGGTTTATTTTCTTCTTTTACCTTCTCTCGACATCCACTAGCAACTTTACAGGCAGGTATTTGAGGATAAATGGATTGCCTCTCTCACACAAAGGTTTTAAATAAAACGTCTCTTTTCTGACTAAAAAGTAGGTTAGTCAATTCTTAGCAGCTTTCTCCTTCCACTGAAAATCGAAAATCATCAGCTTATATTTGCTGTAAAAATGACACTATCATTATAAAAGCTCCTTCTGCTGGGATTCACTGCACCAGATAGCAGTGTAAAGTCCTAATGGAGAGATAAACATTTGAGCATCTTTCCTGATACCGTAATTGCCACATTTGGGTACTGCTGTATGTTGAAACAGAAGTACATAGAATATTTCCTTGTTCATTCCATATGCTAGGAATTTTACCATCCTGTCTGCATGTGTTGTTTGTTATATATATGCGTGCGTGATACACAACAAAGCAGAAGTTTCCTTCCTCTTAATGTGGTGATGGAGATGCTTTGTGACGTAAAATGTAACTCCATTCCTGTTGCCTCTTGGAAAGAAAAACTCACATTAAAAAAAAGCCCAAGCAAACTGTTGATAGAAAAGCAAAGGAAAAAATGGCAGCAAGAAACTCTGAAACTAGAAGTGTAGCAAAATGATGGTAGCAGAGATGAAGTCTCAAAGCCAGGAAGATATGACAAAATTGGTATGCAGCACTCAAAACTCCTTGATGTTGTTTGGTAGGAAGCATAGTCACACCACGTTCCAGAGATTTTTCTTCTGTACGGGGACAGCTGGCCAGCCCTGCTGAGCCTCTGCAGTCCCTATTGGGGAAAACCCACCACCTTAGCTGGGATGTGCCGGTGCAGCCAGAAAGCTCAAACGCCAGCACAGGTGACTCCAGGGCAGGGCCCATCTCCTCGTTTTGCTGGGTTAATACCCTCAGCACTCTGGGTCAGAGAGGTATTTACAGCTGCCCCTGTTATGTTGTAGCATCTCTCTGGCAGAGTGCTTGACTGTAACGGCAGTGAAGTTTGGCTTTCAGAAAGTGGGGGTTCAAATGGGTTCTCTGTTGCGGGCATATGTTTAGGATAAGTTTAACGTAGGTGCCCTAAGGAAAGAACTCTACTTGATAGATCAAAGTAGGGGAAAGGGTGCTTGCTGGGAAAAAAACCCACTGAATCACCCTGACAAAGGGCACTTGCAACATTAGGAGGTCCAGGTTTAGGAATGTACAGATTGGGGAATATATTTTGTTGACCTCTTCTCCCAGAGTAATTGAAAATTATTCAGCTCTGCTGAGTGTAACTGCCAGTAGCTTCTGCTTCATATAATTGAGTTCTCTACCCTCAATTTGTTTGCCTGTGTTTCAGGCTTTGAAAAAAGTAGCACTTAACCTTTTATTGTTTATTCAGACTTATTTAGAGAAAACAAAAATCTCTGTGGCTGGCTGTATCAACTACACACATTTTTGCTGAGCTCTGGAAAAAGGTGAGTGTCAATAAAGAGCAGCTCAAAACCTCTTTCTTCCAGGGTTATTACTGACAATGTAAACAGTTTTGGATGATATTGGATGTCTCTGATTATGTTAGCATGTGGAATGGATATAGCCCCATTCCTCTCAAAGGACTCAACACGTATTTATGTCAGACAGATACCTCGTGGGGCAGGTGCCTGCAATTATTATGTCACCTGCATTTGGGATTTCACACAAAACACGAGAAACCCTAAAAAGTAAAAACATTAGAAAAGTGGCATGTTAAATGCCTTGGTCTCAGAGAAAGTCTCACTACAACTGGAGTCCACTCCTCAGGTATGGAACTTCCCAATGCAAAGTTCAGTGCTGCTGATGAGATGGGTGGGATTTTATTAGATGGAAGGCACCAGCCTGGGTTTTGCCTCATCGTTATCTTCTCTTCCCCCACATTTAAGAGGAGGCTTTGTACCTCTCTGCTGCTGCTTTAGAGCTCAGTGTGCCTCTTATACAACCTGCCTCCTACCCCTCTTATTCTAGTATGTTTAGCCAAATTTTCTGATGTGTAAATCTCAGGATGACATCTCAGTGGTAATGAGGTACATATATTGGTTAGATTACGCCCAAAGCTTCAAGCAGCATGGACTTATTTACTAGCAACTGATTTGAAGTGCTTAATTTTTCCCATGACTTGACATTTCTTCAGGGCCAAGTTCTTGGGGCTGATGTGTGCTCCCAGCCTGGCAGTGATCCCCTGTGCAGTGCTGGTGTTACCAGCACTGACGGGTAACTTCTGGCTGCCACGTCATGTGTGAGAGGCATTGTTAATGTAGGTCCCTGGTGATGTTCTATTTTTTATTCTTGAGTCTTTCTCCTTAAACTAGCCAGCAGGCTCCTTGCACTAGGCTGCCTGAGAGGGCAGGCAGTAGGTTTGAGGTGCCTGGCAGGAGATTAAAGACTCTTTACAGAGCACTGCGGGCAGGGAGCTGGGGAAGATCAATGTAGGTGTGGATGTCAGGGAGAAGGGTACATCCTGAGAGGGAGCTGGGGTAAGAACCCAAGAGCTTTCACTCTGCCTAAAATGGTTCAAATTCCTCAAGGTGAGAACCTGCCCAGGGAGGACCGGGTTCTTGCTCCAGGATCTGTGACGTCCTGAAGTACGGATGATGAGTTGGCTCTACATCCCTTTGGCTGGTAATACCCAGCCTCACAGGCTGTTGAGGTGCTGTGGAGTTATCACAGTTACTGAGGAAAATCAGTGATAACCAAATGGTGCGTGACCCCTCTCCTTGGGCATGTCTGCTCCCTACAAACTTTCACAGTGGGCTCAGCAGCCCAGAGGCACAGTTGCTGCTGAGGACATGGAACACACGGCCTCTGGACTCCTCTGTGACTACAACGCAGTACCAAGTGGTTTTCGCTGGCTTGTAAATCCAATGATATCAAGACTCATTTTTGCCACCTGTGGCGAAGGAAACACGTACAGCCCATGGGAGTGTACTTCTGGAGTGGGGCATACAGAAGGAAAAGCTTGTGCTTTCCCCTTCAGTCTCCGATTTCTGCGCTTTTAGCTCTTCTGGTGGGTAGGGTATGTCCTGTGGCAACCTTCATGGTCAGGCACAGCAGCTTTTGGTGCTCTGAAAAGAAAATTATGACTATCCTCAACCTCTACTTTTCAGAATAAATCTTGTCCAGAATAGCTCTATTGTTCCTCACACAGTAGAAAACTGTTGGCTTTCTATGACTTTGGCAGGGTTGTAATAGCTCTGAGGGCGTGATTTTGCCTAAGACTGTGTCTGTGAATAACCTTTCATAGGCAGTGATCTTGCAAACATCCTGGCATGTCAGTGTTCTTACAGGTTTTTCCATGCATGAATGTACATGACTGTTGGAACTGAGGGTTTAGGCATGGAGATGTTATTGTTTGCAAAGGTAGTCATTTCCCAAGTATAATGTCAAAAACCTGTGTTCAGTCTGGATTGTTTTCTACTGTTTTGGAGGTTTATCAAACTATATAACTTCCTAAATAGGACTGTGTGTAGTTGTTTCAGAGAGACTCACCTGTCTGAACAAAGGAACATTTATTATGTTTTAAAATTAAAAGGAAACTGGACTTGGTTTTGCAAAGATGCCCATAAGTCTCTTGGTTTTTTGGCAAACAGATCCAGACAATATTTGCATGCAACATTCTTCACATACATGCGAGATGTTATTTCCTGATGGGAAAAAATAATCCAAGCCTATAGTTGTGCAGTTCTTGACGGCCACTCGACAGAGGACAGAACCTTATATAAACACATATGAGCTAATAAATAGCAAATACAGGCATACCGGTTTCACGTTGCTCTGACTCTGGAGTGTTTATCGTTGTCTGGCATGCTTCTTTCATTGCCTTGCCCATAATTTCCTACAGTCACAGGAAACACCTATAGGAAATAGCCTGGTCATAGGACGCAAAGATCACAGTCATCTCAGCCATTCATTACTGCCTCTCATATTAGAAGAACTGAGGTTACGACAGTGTTTCCTCCTTAATCAGCTGGAAGAGAAGGGTCCTCCCAGGCAGGTGAAATACCACTTACTTTCCTCTTACAAAATGGAATGATTTTGAGCAGTGCCAAGCCATTAAAGATTTTGCAGTGTTGTGGAAAGGTCATAAGAGGCCACTCTGTTGCTGACACAAGCTGCATGAGTTTAAAGGCCAGATCCTCAGCGGGTGCAAACTGGCACCCTTCAATTGATGCCAGCTGAGTGGTGGAGCTGCCGATACACCCCAAGGAGCCTCAGAGAATTAGGCTCAACTGGAGGGCCTGCAGTGCTGCAATTACTGTTTTACTTTCTCAAATATTGTTCCAATAACTTCATTTGATAATTTTTTTTCTTGTCCTGTTAGTAGTGTAATCCATCGGAATCTGATTTTGTCCACCGCGGTAGAGCGTATTATCAAGCCAACAGCTTTCTGTCCATCCTGTTTGCTAAGCTGGGCACAGTGAAGACATGTTCTGAATGCATCTAGGTTCACATTCAAACCATGTCTGAAATGCTACAGTGGTTTGCTCGCTTTCTTTCTTTCTTTCTTTCTTTCTTTCTTTCTTTCTTCTTTCTTTCTTTCTTTCTTTCTTTCTTTCTTTCTTTCTTTCTTTCTTTCTTTCTTTCTTTCTTTCTTTCTCTCTTTCTCTCTTTCTCTCTTTCTCTCTTTCTCTCTTTCTCTCTTTCTCTCTTTCTCTCTTTCTCTCTTTCTCTTTCTCTCTTTCTCTCTTTCTCTCTTTCTCCTCTTTCTCTCTTTCTCTCTTTCTTTCTCTCTTTCTCTCTTTCTCTCTTTCTCTCTTTCTTTCTTTCTTTCTTTCTCTCTTTCTTTCTTTCTCTCTTTCTCTCTTTCTCTCTTTCTCTCTTTCTCTCTTTCTCTCTTTCTCTCTTTCTCTCTTTCTTTCTCTCTTTCTCTCTTTCTCTCTTTCTCTCTTTCTTTCTTTCTTTCTTTCTCTCTTTCTTTCTTTCTCTCTCTTTCTTTCTTTCTCTCTTTCTTTCTTTCTCTCTTTCTTTCTCTCTTTCTTTCTTTCTCTCTTTCTTTCTTTCTCTCTTTCTTTCTTTCTTTCTCTCTCTTTCTCTCTCTCTCCTTTTCTCTTCCTTTCTTTCTCTCTTTCTCTCTCTCTCTTTCTTTCTCTTTCTCTCTCTTTCTTTCTCTTTCTCTCTCTCTCTTTCTGTATCTCTGTCTCTCTTTCTTTCTCTCTTTCTCTCTCTCTTTCTCTCTCTTTCTTTCTCTCTCTTTCTCTCTTTTCCTTTCTCTGTCTCTCTTTCTCTCTTTCTCTCTCTTTCTCTTTCTCTCTCTCTTTATCTCTCTCTCTCTTTCTTTCTCTCTCTTTCTCTCTATCTTTCTTTCTTCCTCCCTCCCTCTCGCTCTTCCTCTCACTCTCCTTTCTCTCCTTTTTCTCCTTTCTTTCTCTCCTTTCCTCTCCCCCCACCATCACAAGATATAGAAGCTTTCTACGGACTGTTTTGGTACCTGGAAGCACTATGAAGCTGCTGCTCATCATACAGTTTGGGTTGAACCTCGTTGGTAGGTTGAAAGAAGTAATCTAAATAAAAGTGGATGGCCTCTTGGACCCAAAATTGGTTGCCTTGCAAGTCCCAATTCATTTATCTCACAAAAACACCAAACAGAAAAAAATCCTCAGCAAATTCCTATCAGTTTCACAGGGGTCATTTGCTTCTCTGGCTTCCACTAAGGATATCATTATGCTCTTTAGTCCTAACCTGCTCAGCTTTCTAAATAGTTAGTTTAATTAATCCCCTGTCTTTCTGATTGTGAGTGCTATGTATTGCAAGTGAGATTTTGATGCAAAGCATCACTAAATTAATTAGTGTTGGCCATGATCCACCAGATTTAATGGGGGTATATGCACGTTCAAAGGTAGACAACTGTTGAAGTGCCTCATTGAATGGGGCACTTCTCCCTTAATGAGAGGGGGCTAGGGGGCCTGGCCTCTGGCTGCTGTATGAAGTTAGCAGGGGTACTTACTGCCTCAGCAGACAAGCTCTGCTCCTGGTAAGCCAGGACGATATTTTAGTTGTAGTTTGTACAGAAGTGGAACACCTCGAATAATCTTAATCTTATTTTCTGCCTTCTTCTTCTGTATCCCTGTGTTACCTCATACTGAAAATGTTCCCACTGAATTTGTCATATTCTCTATACACATCTCAAGAAGCACTCTGGTTTAAGGCCGTGTAATCTCTACTTGAAAGGTTTGATCAATGACATCTTAGATGTTAGATTTTTAACAGAATTAATCCTGTCTGTTGACAGACCAATATTGTTAATTTTGATTCTTGGCCAGCATCTTACTGTTACCTTGCACACTGAGATTAAAACTGATGCTATCTTTGGGTTGTTGCAGGACGATAGCGTATTCCACATCATCAGACACCACTTGTTAACTTTTCATCAGCGTGTACATAAGGGAGCGGGAGGGCAAACATTGCCAACCTGGCTTTGGTACCTGTGGCTGTTCAGGGCACCCCACTGGGCAGCTCTATGTCCTCCTTCAGTAAAACTCTGGCCCTGCTGGAATTCTGAATATTTCCCGTCCACTTCACTAAAGCCAGAATTTAATTCTGTGAATTTTCATGGGCTTTTCTCAGTATAGGAGGATACCTGTGCCCAGCAGCATGTGCCAAGATTCAACAAACAGCATTGCAAAGCTTTTTAAACAGCCACTCTTGCAATAGTGTCTTGACAGTTTGGTCTGGCTGTGTAAGATGCCCCTTGACTTTCACAGGTATATGTTACAGGTGAGGCATTATAACACACTGAACGCAACAGATAAATCACAGGCCATGAGTTTTGTCCTCAGATTTGGAGGATGGAAACCAAAATGAGTCAGGCAGAATAGCAACCTAGTTTGAGAATCTAGTATTAGCAACTGTGACATGATCCAGCAATCTGAACTGCCAGGTGGGGAACTTTAGCTTTACTGTTTTTTTTTAATTTCCTAGTACCCCGGGTTTCCAGGCAGCTGAGGTGGATAACATCACAAGTTCAGGATGACCTTTCTGCTCAAGGCAATAGTGATGCAGTGCTTTATCTTGAGAAGATTCTGGAAGACTGGGACACTGAGGTCCTGCCCGACTCATGCGGCTATTCAGATTTCCATCAGAGCCTTTGGGAACATAGAAGTTCATCTTGGAAACTGAGGCCTTTGTCCACTACTGAACAGTCTTGCTGGCAGAATCCTGCCTCCCCTCCAAAAAGAAGCAATAGGGTAATGGTGCTGCTGTGGGTAAGGGGGTGCCGCTTGGGGCAAAGGAATAAACTTTGGTGTCACAGAATCATTCTCCAGCAGCAGTGACTTTAGGCTGCGGTTGTTCCCAGCATTGATTCCGTAGTCCAGGGCTCCTCTAGCAACCCTGGTGTTTTTTGACTGACCTGAAACCAAAATGGAAATGCATCTGTGTAACCTTAATGGCTCCTAAGTCTTTGCCTTGGTCAGATGCATGCGTAATACAAACTTAACTACTTTTAGCTTTAGGTTGTGGTCAAAGGATAAAGAAGTAAACACTCGGTGGAGTCAAGGTGCAAACCAGCCTGGAGGGAGGAATTTCAAGGAATCACAGCTAAATATTGCAAGCTTTTTTCTCCCTTGTTTTGGAAGGGATATGAGCGACAGTATGATATCTGTCGAAAAAAGTCAATATCCATCCTGAATGGTGGTTCACATAAATAAGTCTGTGGGCCCTGTGCTACATACATCCTATTTCTATGATAATTAGAATGTTACTTGATTGACTTACTTTTTCCAGAAGATGCCCAGGCCCTGCTGGCTCCCAGGCAGGCATGAAAGGACTCCCCCCATCCTCTTCAGCCCCAGGATCCTGACCCAGAGCGGCCCAGATGAAGGAGGCCCTTTCCCTGGGGCAGAGGCCGGCCATCCCAGGGCAGCACAGGCAGGCCAGCCCAGGCGCCCAGGGCCAGTGGGTGTCTGAGGCGAGAGCAAGGGTAATGAATACGCGGCAGCCCGCGGTGGGAGCCCTGCCACTGTTAAACTTGTAGCCAATTAGCCGTGTTGCACAATTCCAGCAGAGTAACACCAGTCTCTATAGACCCGGTATAGAGAGAGAAATTAGTTTAGACAAATACCTCTTAATCCCTTGTTCTTGGCTGGCCTGGAGGCCTACTGCTAAGTGCTAATAGCGTTGGGAAATCCCAATTCCCAGTGTCAAGGGCTTAGAAGAATCAGTCTGTTAAAGGGAGACATTTATTTTGCATTAGCTTTGATCAGCGGTTCCTAGGTGAAATCTCCTTAAATAAATAAACCTCGCGGCCTCCCGCCCTGGGGGACGCGGGCTTCGCACCCGGCGGCCGAGGGAGAGGACGCCGGGGCCGCTTTCCGCCGCGCCGCGCCCCGCGGGAGCCGCCGGCTGCCTGGGGCGGGCACCCACGCAAGACCGCGCTGCCCGCGGGGACGAGCGCGGGAAGGGGCCGGCCGCCGGCGAGCCGGACCGGGCCGTGCGGGACCGGGCCGGGCCGTGTGGCGCCAGCTGCGGCGGCGGCGGCGGCGGGGACGGCGGCAGCGGCGGCGGTTGGGCGATCTCGCGCTGCCCCCCGGCGGCCGTTAACGGCCGTGCCGCCGCCCCGCGCTCAGGCTGGGGCTCAGCCCCGCGGGCTGCGGCCGGCGGGGCTACCCCCGCTCCCTGGCAGCTTTGCAAGGATACCCGCCCCGCCGGGGCCCGCAGCAGCCCCGCCGCCCCCGCTCGTAGCCCGCCGCCGGGCGGCCTCGTCGCCCTCCCCGGACCCCTGCGGCGGCGCTGAGCCGGGCGGTGCCTCCCCGGGGTCCGGTCGGGTCGGGTGGGCCTTCGGGCAGGGGAGGCTGGCGCCTCGGAGGGTGGGTGGGAGCCCGCCGGGCCCAGCCGCGGGCGGCGGCGCTGGGAGCCGGTTGCGCCCCGCCGGGAGCCGTGACTTAATGGGGGGCCGGGGATCCCGAAGCCTCAACCCGCCCACCGAGGAGCCGAGTGGGGCAAGCCGCATGGCCGGCGGCCGCGTCCTTTCCAGCGCCAGCCACCGACACCCGTGCTGTTCAGCATCAAAAAAGCTTAAGAGTGAAATTAGTCAATCAGCGTCGCAGTACCCTGTCCTCATGTCAGGTAGCTGGAGACTTTCCATGGCATTAAAGGATAATATCTTGCACCTGCGGCTGCCATGAGGAAGGAGAGTGTATTTTTAAGCCGCAGGCTCCGCATGTACTCTAGATGCAATTTGCCAAATGATACTGATGTATAAACAAGCTAACCATATAATAAAAGATGAAAATTGTATGGGGAGCTTCCCTGACACAATTATTAGGCCCTTGTAGCATTATAACATTACATATATGCTCCAGAAGCTTCTGGGACTGATGGGAAATGGCACTGACAGACACGTGCAAAGTAACTTAGGAATCGACCGGCATTTTCAGATCAGAGTGGCATGCAGGGGAAAAAAATAATGTATTGCTCCTAAATACTAATTATTTGCATGCATTGGGTCTTGGTCCATAATTGGAATGTGAGCAATCTGTACATATAAAATGTAGCAATTTCTGTACTTATGTAAGTAGCTGTTATCTAAAAATTACATAGCTTACTACCTTGTTAACTTTATGACGGCTTCCTGGCATTGCTTGGACGCACAGTACCTGCAGAAGGCACCTGCTGGTTTCTGAATGCGTCAGGTACATCCTAGCATTTCCATGACTTTGGAGGAATGTTAATAGCATGACAGTAGCACAGCAGGCTTCGTGGAAGAGCTGCAGGGAGGGAGGATGAGCAATGACGGTTACATTAGGGCCACTTTGCGCGTGTCTAAAATAATTTTACAGATGAAATACCCATATATTACGCAAGGACGTGAAGATGAAATGGGTGAAAGTTCGTTTCCTAAGTGGCCAGCTTGCAAGTACCCAATTATTTTTCAGCTGTAAATAGCAAACGTGGCTTCAAGTTCCTGCTTACCTCTGAGCCTTTTTTTCAGGGAGACCGCTGGGTCTGTGCAACGGCCTTCTAATCCAGAGATTGGTTATTTGGGTACACTCTTGCTCTGGTCACCTTTTCCGCCCCTCTTGGCATTTATCCCCGAGGTTAGCATCCATCACGCTGTGGTTGCCGCTACGTTGTTAGGAGTGAATAACCATAAGCTGCCCCTGCACTTGCTCCAGGGGAGCCAGGTAGGCTTTTCTGTGTGGCGGGGCCTTGCCTCAGCTTGGAGGTATGATTACAAGAAGCGAGCCCCGTTTAGGGAGCAGAGCTGGTGTCCTCTTTGCTGAACACTCCCACATGTGTAGGTTGGGCATACTTGCTGTTATGGAGAGTGGCGGGGTTCAGCTGTCAGTTCGGGGTACCGCAGGGACAGGACTTGGCCGTGTGTCATGCGTAGTTCTCTAATGAATGAACACCTTTGTGTGAAAGAATATTTAATGGGAAATTCCCCAGCTGCAAGGCACTTAGCACCTTGGTGGTGGGAAATGTGAAGAGTACTGGAGGATTCTTGGCCATGGCCAAGATACCCAATGGCTAAAGTTAAGGCAAAATGAAATTCACATTGGAAATAAGATGTGGATTTTTAACATTTAATCAAGTACTCAGACAGATTGCCAGGAGGTGTAGCAGATTTTTTTTTCCCATTGCTTTTAAGTTTTTAAGTGAATATTGGAGGTCTCTATAGAAGGTATACTCTAATCCAAATGTAAATCGTTGGGATCAGTGCAAGAATTACTGGATGAACTTCTCTGGCCCTTGCTATGCTGCATGTCAGACTAGATGATGCTAACAATCACTTCTGGCCATAAAAATGTATGAGCGGTAGAAAATTATAAGTTTGAGAAGAATAAAATGATATGAAATTAACTCCATAACAGAAATATTTTTGCAACATAAACTCCTCTTTAACTTCTGTTGCATTATTTCATACTCTCAGTGAAAGCAACACAGATTTGTAGCTGCATTTTCACATTAAAAGCAACAACTGAGAAATGTAAACAAGGAAAAAAGAATATAGGTCAAAAGTGAGGTAACTGACTCCCAATAAAAGACTTGTCTGCCCATGTTAGTTTGCTAATGAGTTTTTCTGTGGAGGAACAACTTCCTGCATCCATTGCTTATACTTGACTCACTCGATTGTTAGAGATTCTGCTATTTCAGACACAATAGGATTCAATAGGTAATTGACTGTGTCTTTCTTGATAGGTGAATAGTATTTGTATTTAATCCTCTCAGACAACTGTCTTGCAGAATTCAAAGCAGGCTTTCAAAACTTCTCCATGTTGGCCCAATGGTCCTGGGAACGAACCCCTGACTTCAAGGGAAACACAGTTAGCTCCTGTGACCTTGCAGTTGTTTGGCATGATCAAAAATCTCTGGAATTGAATGGAGGCTAGGGCAAATATAATTTCTGTGTGACTCCCTAAACTCATAACTTTATGTAACATAAGTCCACTGGAGCGATGTGTGTACATGAAAGTGAGTAAAAACAGAATTCATGTCATGGACCATGTTTCTGCTTACTGTTTTTTCTGAGAGTTGTCAAAGAAAGGGATGGAAATGGAAGCTGATTTCATAGCTGTTGGAAAAGTCTTTTTTTTTTTTTAATAAAAAGAGGGTTCAAAGGTGCCATATTGCTAATCTTGCCCTCTCTCAAACATAATTCCTGAGGAAGGACTTGGTATGCCTGGAGCTGAATCGTGTCTTGTGGTTTTGCATTATTTTGAAAGGTAGAAATTTTTGAGCTGTCTGTTTCTGTTTTGCATGAGGTGAAGGAATAAATTCTAGTTTTGCCACATTCCTTCTGAGATTTTCAAGACCTGCTTCCCTGTCCTAACAGAGACCTGTCCCAAGACAGGTTCCTCTCTCAGACATTTTCAGCGAGAAACCATCTGGGCTGCTCACTTACTCCTTAGCCAGGAAAAAAAGGCCCATTTTCTAAAACTCTTCCACCATAAGAGAGACATGAAGAGAACTAGACGCTTCTTGGATGTGATTCATCTGGGCCATTTTTCAGCTGCTACATTAGGATGAAGTAAATTGTAACTTAGAGAAATTACTCTACAAGGGACTATAGACTACTAGCTTAGCTATAAATGTCCGCATTGTGTTTACCTGGCGTTGGCCATTGAACATTAACTGGGAATAAACACGAAAGAATAGAGGAGGAGAGAACAGGAGGTAATACTGTCCAAAAATACTTAATAGGGAAAAGGCAAATGGTTACAAAGCAAAAGTGGTGTGAGAATTTATAGAAAAGGGAAAACAGGAAAGAGGAGGAAAAAGGTATGTACAGAGGGCAAAAAAAGAAAGGATTTAGCTCTTCCCCTTTTCTGGCTCCAGGATGGAGGAAACAAAGGTGGTTATGTGTTTTCTTTTAACTGCACTGGCTGAAGTCTGGCCAAAAGAGGAAGGGGACTGCTTGTTTTTGACTGAATGTAACCCAGTGGTAGGGCTTAGAAAACTGGTGAATGTTGAAATCTTAAGACGTAATTTTTGCTCAGCTGAGTGCCGCCTTTGATAATGCCTAAGCATACTGCTCTAATGTAACAAGCACTTGTATCATAGCATCTGGTGCGTTATATATTCCTCTTCACTTTGCCCTGCATTTCTTTAGTAAGCAGCCTACGTCTCTGTACAGCTGGGGGGAAGAGTATGAGAAGAGATGGCTATTTTGGACACTTGCATTCCATCACAATGAAATAACAGGAGGGACACTACCCCTCTCTTCCCACCGAAATTCAGCCCCAAGCTGCAGCCTTGCCTGTCTATACGCAGCAGCCCCAGACTCAGGGTCAGAGTGGGTACATCTGCTCTAGTGATTTGGGGTAGTACCGAGAGCATTCCTGACTCTGGAGCTTGATTGTGCTGTTAAATTTAGAAAGTGGTCCCTGGCACAGTTTTGACCTGGGATGACTAACATTCTCTCAAACAATTTTAGACACTTTCCTTGCTTTCAGGTCCAAGTGCCCTTTAACCATCAATCAGCTGAGAATATTTTCTCTCCCATTTTTTCTAAGATCCGCATATCTAGACTGTGTCTAGTGTTTCTTTGCAGGTTGCTGTAACAACTGTGCTTTCTTTTCTGTTTCACAGACTTCCAAACCTCCCCAGAATCAGAACAAATTCCTCAGCCTTGGAAGCACCTCTTTGTTTGGACTGTTGCACATATTGTCAGAGCGTGGCTATTGATTCAACATCCCGGTGGACAAAAGGACCATCTTGGGTTCTTACACTTGCCTTTAAATGAAAGTTGTCAATTAGGCCCTTCAGTTTCAAAGAAGTTTAAGCTGACCAAACAATCTGGCACCTATTCACTCACACAAAAAAGAACAAATCAGAAGAAGTAAATATTGCATATTAAATCTCCTTGTCTATGAAATCCAAACAGTGACCAAAATCTGCTGGTTGTCTCTAAATCTCAGATACTGTCTAAACTCTTAATTCCAGAAGCCAAAATGTGTATTCATGCCACCATTGTCTCAGCTGCAGTTGAACACTGCAATAACTTTTAATCTGCTTGCTTTCTTCCCTCTCTTGTTCCTTGACCCTGGGCCTGTCAAAATCACTTACTTTATCTACTACTCTGATTGTATAGTTCAGCTCTTTGAATCTCTCCTCTAATTCCTCTTGTTTTATTTATTTCCTATTCTGTAATTCTTTCCCTCACATCTTCAGCCAAATGGACATCTTTGTCATCTTCTCTTATCATAACCCCTTAAACCTCTTATTTTTCTGTTGGATCCTGTTCCAGGGTCATGGATGGCCGTAGGAGGACTCTGACTGGATTTAGCTGGGAACTGAAATTAGTCCTCTGCCTGCCTGCATTACGTTTCCTAAATGTCCATCTTTGTGGCCTTTTCTACATTTGCCCCGGCACATGGAATACCATTTCTGTGTAGGGCAAATAATTTTTAGTGCATTTGGGCTCCCTAGATTTTAAAGCTGTGATTCAAATCTCCAGAGCCTTTCTATGATACAAGGGGAAAACTAGGTACACACAAGAACATTGCTGAAAACTGCCAGACTAACTGGAAAACCAGGCAGGGCCAAGGTGGTCAAGACAGTAGCCTGGATTTAGGTCCTATGTTTTCTGGTGATCAAGCCTAGAATCGTGCCATAGAATCATAGAATCATCTAATCGTTTAGGTTGGAAAAGACCTTTAAGATCATTGAATACAACTGTAAACCTAACACTGCCAAGTCCACCACTAAGCCATGTCCTTAAATGCCACATTTACGTGTCTTTTAAATACCTCCAGGGGTGGTGACTGAAAAGACAGGCAAGAAGTAATTTCTTACATGGCTCCCTAGGGAGCTCCTCTAAGACTGTGAAAGACCATTTTCCAAGTCTGCATCCTGCCTGATTTCCAACTGAGACTTCAACACACATCTTCTACAGCTCAGAAAATGTCCGAACTCCCAAATTATGTCTGGTTTTTGGTGCACGGCTCCCTGTCTACCCTGCTGAAGACCTAACACAGCTGTATCATCTAATTAAACTGTGTGGAAGGACGTACCAGCCTAGGTAAGCTCTGGCTTTGAAGTAGAGAAACTCATAGAACAGATCAGCAATTTTTTAGCAAAACAGATTTTGGTGTGAAAATACACTTGTTTGTTAACATGTTTTCTTGGAAAAGTAGGATCTACCTGAGTGTGGTTAGTGGTTCAGACACTGGTGACCTGCATTGGGGGAGTACTGTATGTGTACCTCTGTGTACCTCTGAATGTCCTAGCCACCTCTCTCTCTCTCCAAGTTTTCTTGAATTTTTCCTTATATTGTTTGACCTACAAAATATTAGCCAATCCTGTGAGGGGGGTGTACCTGTCACACTTTTTTCTTTTTTGAAAAGAGAAAAAAATCCAATGTGAGAATAAAGTAGATTAAGAACTTTCCTCTTTGGTGTGGAATACAGTGCATATTTTTTGTGAATGCTATTTGATGGCTGTTCCAATAATCACTCTCATGCAGATTTTCTTGTAAAAATATGTCCCTGCACTAGTTCACATTCTAGTTCTTTAAATAGTATAATGACACTCCCTAGTCTGTTATGAAATCCGTGAACTTCTCAGTCACACTTCCTATTACCCAGGTAGCAAAGATGCCAGGTTCCAGTCTACAGCCCTCTTAAGTTCTACTGTGACAATGTCTGAAAGGACTTCTGGATTTGTGTGTGCTCCCAGGAGGAGCAGCTGAGCTGGTGTGGCTCTTTCTGGAGGCTCCACCTTGCTCAGCAACCACAAACCAGAGGCAGCCCTAAATGCCTTATGGGGAAGGTACAAGGAAATCTGTGTCAGGCATGTCTAAATTAATCGGCTCCTGAAGAAAGATTTACCCCCTCAAAGGAAAAAAAAAAAAGCCTTGAAGCAGGAAGGTGGTTAGCTTTTCCTTTGAAACTGCAGCCTTTTAAATGTTTTTTGAGCATTTCTAAATCTGAAGAGGTGCCTAACCCTCTGCTGAGTTCTGCTGGATTCGCTATGTCATGGGGCTGGGCTTTTCACATGTTAATTGTGTGAAAGTGTGAGTCCTTTTGTATAAATTTTGAATCTTCCATGCTTAAATTTTGTGAAATATCTCTTTGTTCTTGCATTATGCTAAGGGTGTGGTGGGGTGGTTAAAGTACCTCATCTATCTTTTTGATCCTGCTTCTTATTTCCTCTACTTCTGATCATTTCCTCTTTTATTCATTTCATCACATCTCTTAGGTAAACAGTCCAATTCTGTTCCATTTTGTTTCATTTCTGAGGTTTTCCATGTCCCTAGTTATTCTCATCACCCACCTCTGAACTCTTTTTCTGTCTACTGTATCCTTTTGTGACATTTCAGGTGCAAATTGTTGCAGGTGCAATGTAGATCACTTAGATGTCCAAGTCCTTATGGATGCAATCAGGGACTCAGACATCTAAGTAACTAGACTGCAGACACAAATAATTATGTTGCAAAATGTGCCTGCAAGTTTTGTGCCCATGAGAAATCATTAAAGCTAGACTAAAGATCAGAGCCTTAATCACAAGCAAAATATCCCCTTCACTTTTTAAAAGAGAAAAGGACCTCCATTTGAACAAGGTACTAGCACAGAAAAAAAAACCAACTGTTTAAACTCTTCCTATATAGAGCTATATTGTAAGAGTAATAATGAATAGAATAATAAACCAGGAAGACGTGGGACAGCACCATAATATATGAGGACCTTACTGGGAGAGAAGAGCATGGTGTGTACTGAGCTTCCATGGTAACAAGTGTTTATCATTTGCATGTTTCTGTCTTTAAAACTGAGACTTGAAATGGTTTCCTTTGTGGCATTGAGACATTTCTTCCATTTATGTACAGGAAGAAGGTCTAAGAGACTTTGTCCATGTCCATGATCCAGCGTTCTAGAAAATCCAGTCTAACATTGTTGAAAAATATTTTGAACAAGGTTTTGTCATTCTTTCTCATGGATTAAATGTCTTTCTAGGATGAGGTTTCAACAGATTGCAAAGTTGAGGTCATATTGTTTGATGGTGCTGGTAGAAAAGTTGGAGTTTTTTAAAGAAACAAAAATATTTGATCTAGAACTTTATTTCCAAAATTTCTGTATTGATTGGAACAGTTGTCACTGTCAGTTGAAAAAATGTAGCTCCTCTTTCAAATGTATGAAGAGGAGTTTTCATGTTTTTCTCCTATTTATTCTGAAAAGAAAAAAATATTTTTGTCTTTGAAAATCAAATATTTCTAATATTCATAATTAATGAAATATTCAATATTTGAAAAATTTCTGTTCCTTCTCATTAAACTTTCTTATTACAACTACATTGAAGAGGAAAACAGAAGAAACTTAATAAATGGTGATATGTAAATACTGGAAGTAGGAACTGGGTATATTCTAGAATTAGACATAGTGGTAAGCTTCAATTTTAATCCATAAACATACATAAATTTCAAAATACTCTGGACTTGTAATGCTACTCTCTTCTATGGGCTGTGAGCCGTGGAAGAGGAGAGGAAAGTTGGTAGCGTGAATGTATGATAGTGTCTGGGTGATTTCAGCCAGCTTTTTCCTCCCATCCTCCCAAATTCTGTTTTAATTCCTGGTGCATTTCAGCCCTGTGTCTGCTCCAGTCCCAGCTTGTCTGCCTCCTTTGCTCTGCTAGTCAACATTCCTAACTAATGGCTTTTGGTCATCTTGTGAGGCTGAGATTGGTTAGTTATTGTTGCCAAACCTTAGTATGGACAACACAAAAATAAGTCAATTCCAGTATGAAATAAGCTTCAGATCTCACCAAGCCTGCCTATAGTACAAGGCATTCCTTTCCATAGGGGCAATTATATCCTCAACAGTATTTCTTACTTAAGTAAGTGCCATATTATTTACTAACAGGTCCACATTGCAGATAACCTTGAGGAATTATTTATTCTCAACTATGTGCTCCTCGTTACCCATATAAGAGGACTTATGCACAGAACAATCACTTAACTTTAACTAGGTGAGCCATATTAAGGCCCTGAAAATAAGCACTCTATCTAGACTGGTTTAAATATTTAATCTGCTCCCAAATCAGAAATCCTGTTTGGATTGGATTTGGATGATCCTATTTTCTTGTCAAATCAATGAGAAAACTCCAAGTAGTTTTAAAAGGAGTAGGAACCAACTCAGTGCAAAAGTATTGGATGTATTAAATTAAAGAAAATGAGCTCACAGAAAGGAAGAAAAACTGCACAGGCATTTTTCAGAGCACTTTCAGAGAATAATATCTATCTGAATTAAGCCAAGTTGATTAGTTAGGCTAACTGGCATGACTTTGAATTTGGGCAGAAGGAGAAGAACCTGAGAAGCAGAAGTTGATGCAGTGGCCTCAAAGACTTGCAGCTGGCCCTTATTCTTGCTT
Source organism: Phalacrocorax carbo (assembly GCF_963921805.1). NCBI lineage: Eukaryota > Metazoa > Chordata > Aves > Suliformes > Phalacrocoracidae > Phalacrocorax > Phalacrocorax carbo. Next base: position 129,685,654 of record NC_087513.1, on the reverse strand, counting down.
GGTCCAGCATTTCTCCCTACTCAGAGCTCTGGTGGTTTAAGCTACACTGCATGACTGTCTAATAGTACGGCAATAAAAATAAAGGCACCTTCTTTTCCACAGGTGGAGCAGAGCAAGGGACAAACATCATTAGTGTCATAAGACCAGGACCCAAGAGCTTGGAAGCAGCAAGCATTACCCTTAGCAATCATGTCTAAGTTGAAATGGATGCAACTATGTGGGTGCTTTTCCTCTGCTCTACTCCTGGTCAAATATATCTAGCGTGGTCTCTCTATGGCTTCAGATGCCCTGGTTGATTTTACACTAGGACAGCAGACTTCAGAAACCTCTCACAGCCCATGCTGGTCTCAACTGTCAGCTGGGAGGGAGCCCTTTGTCTCACTTTCTTGTTCAGTTGCATGGTTGCCTGTGTCATACTGGGAATGTGATGTCTGCTGCATGTGCAGCAAATATTCTGTGAATATATGTGCTACAAATGCTCTTGTGCCTGTGCAGGCTTTCTGTGTTTTCACCTCTTTCTTTTTTGTATTACTATGGCCCTGAGGAGTCCAAACTGTGGTTCAGGATCACAATTTCAGTGCACAGAGATGATCTTTTGTAGCTTACAACCAAAGCAGCAGGCAAGAGTTGTATGAGAGGTCAGTCTTGGTGGCTTACGGTAGACACTGAAAGGCCTGCTGTTAATGTCTTCAAGAGAGATACTTTCACAGGAAGGCTGCAGGTCTTCTGGGACTGTGCTGTTGAAGGTATTGTGGATTGCTGATGGATAGCTAGAAATTTTGTCCTGGCAAACACTAGTTGTCAACCAGTGTCCACGTTATCCCTCCGCTGCCACCTTACTCTTCCCCATCCAAACATCTCCCTCATTGCTGTAGATGGCATATTCCTCCAGCAGGTATCACACTAGCTGTTATAAGCTGCCTTGTTTCCTCTGCCCCCAATCAATTTTTAAAATTCCATTAACATTGAGAGGCTGTAGCTATGGCTCTGATTCACTTGGAGAGGCGTTAGGAGTTCAGGAGCTGAGGACATTGGTAATATGCTGCTGGCCAACAGGTTTTTGACTTCCAGTAGAACAAAGTCATCTGTAGTATCAGCTGCCCAATACTTTAATGCTCTAATACAATTGGTTCCTTGATTCTCACCGGCATCAACCATAGGAACACCTCTCTTGGCAAAAATATAGTTTGTGCTTATGGCCATGGCAGCACACGGCTCAGCCTCATTTGGGATCTTGTGCCTGACCCTGTCTCCTTTCTGCTCAATTTTTAATTTATGTTTCCTCTGCTTTTCATGCAAATAGGTCTATTCTCTTATCAACTGCCCCTTCAAAGAATTAAGCTTGTAGTGACAGTGTGGAGGTTTCCTTCTATGTCTGTCCTGTTCTATGGACTTTCAGACCATTTGAAAAATCTCCCTCAGTCTCGCCTCCAGGCTGCAGACCAGCCTGCCTGTGTTGCACGTGTTTTGTCCTTTGTTCCCTCACAGGCCTTATCCCATCTCAGGGGCTGCAGTCCAGTTTGTCTGGAAGTCTTCTCATCTCTGTTGTGCAGACAAGCATCCAGAAGTCACCTGTTCTGTCTCAGAAAACTTGTAATGGTTCTAGTTTATGCCCCCTCTCATTTGCTGTATTAAAAATGTTACCTGGTTAACATACATGTTATCTGGATATAAAGTTGAAGACTTTTCCCAATGACTTCTGCTGAGCTAGATTGAGAACCCCATCTACAAAGAGACATATACCTTTTCTACAAACTCAGCTGGGTGATGTGGTTTCCTTGCTTGTTACCCCTAGTCATCATTTTGATCCAGACTGGCCATGGCAACTTTTAAGGGTCCAGCACATTTCTGCTGTATTGATTCATGGGAATCAATCCAGGGAACTACAGGCCTGTCAGCCTGACCTCAGTACCAGGGAAGGTTATGGAGTGGTTCCTCTTGAGTGAGCTCACCAATCATGTGCAGGACAACCAGGGGATCAGGCCCAGCCAGCATGGCTTCATGAAAGGCAGGTCTTGCCGGAACAACCTGATCTCCTTCTATGACCAGGTGACCTGCTTAGTGGATGAGGGGAAGGCTGTGGATATTGTCTACCTGGACTGTAGTAAAGCCTTTGATACTCTCTCCTCCTAGAGAAGCTGGTGTCTCATGGCTCGGATGGGTGTACTCTTTGCTGGGTGAAAACTGGCTCAATGGCCAAACCCAGAGAGTTGTGGTGAATGGAGCTAAATCCAGTTGGCGGTTGGTCACGAGTGGGGTTCCCCGGGGATCAGTGTTGGGGCTGGTCTTGTTTAATATCTTCATTGATGATCTGGATGAGGGGATTGAGTGCACCCTCAGCAAGTTTGCAGATGACACCAAGTTGGGTGGGAGTGTTGATCTGCTCAAGGGTAGGAAGGCTCTGCAGAGGGATCTGGACAGGCTGGATCAATGGTCTGAGGCCACCTGTATGAGTTTCAACAAGGCCAAGTGCCGGGTCCTGCACTTTGGGTCACAACAACCCCATTCAACACTACAGGCTTGTGGAGAGCGGCTGGAAAACTGCCTGGAGGAAAAGGACCTGGGGGTGTTGGTTGACAGCTGGCTGAACACAAGCCAGCAGTGTGGCCAGGCGGCCAAGAAGGCCAATGGCATCCTGGCTTGTATCAGGGATAGTGTGGCCAGCAGTAGCAGGGAGGTGATCGTGCCCCTGTCCTCAGCACTGGTGAGGCCGCACCTTGAGTACTGTGTTCAGTTTTCGGCTCCTCACTAGAAGAAGGACATTGAGCTGCTGGAGCGTGTCCAGAGAAGGGCAATGAAGCTGGTGAAGTGTCTGGAGAACAAGCCTGATGAGGAGCGTCAGAGGGAGCTGGGGTTGTTTATTCTGGAGAAAAGGAGGCTGAGGGGAGACCTTATTACTCTCTACATTTACCTGAAAGGAGTTTGTAACAAGGTGAGTGTTGGTCTCTTCTCCCAGGTTACTAGTGATAGGACGAGAGGAAATGGCTTCAAGCTGCACCAGGGAGGTTTAGATTAGATATTAGGAAAAACTTCTTTACTGAGAGAGTGGACAGACATTGGAAGAGGCTGCCCAGGGAGGTGGTTGAGTCTCCATCCCTGGAGCTATTCCAAAGATGTATAGATGTGGCACTTCAGGGCATAGTTTTGGGTTGATGGTTGGACTTGATGATTCTGGAGGTCTTTTCCAATCTTAATGATTCTATGGTTCTATAAGAGTTAATCTTGGTTATTTTCTTGTATCATTATCTAAGCTCAAAATCTGGACCAGAAAATTTTGCTATTTAGTTTTCTTTTTCACTACAAGTTATTTTAATACCACTTTTAAGACATAGCCAATAGACTCACCCAAGAAAAGCATGGTGTGAAATTTGGCTTCTTGTTCTTTAGAGACACTCTATTCCTTCATTCCAGCTATCTGTGACCTAGCACATGCTTTTATACATACACAGCCTAGAATCCAAAGTCTAGAATAGGTCAGATTAATTTTGTCCTAGAAATGTGTATTTTTGCCTGTGACCATAAAATAGGTGAGAATGGAAGTCTATATTGTAGGCTTCTGAAATTCATTGAGGTAATTTCTCTCCTACCTCATTTTCCTTTTAATGGCCATTCCTTCCTGAGGAAGAAACCTCTTTCTATGCTTTCTATTCTTCTAAATGGTTTAAAAAACCTGACTGTACTCTTCCTTGCATTTCAAACATAGCCAATATTTGGAACAACCTTCTGAAAAACAGGTGGGATTATGATGGACATGTGATTAAGGTGTGGGCAGAGCTATGTGGAAAGCAGAGTTAGAATTATTTCTCCAATATACAAATGCAATTTCACATGCAACCACTTATTTAACAAATCTCAAAAGAATTTAGATTATATTAGTTATTTTTATGTCTCAACTCTACCATTTGCTTAATTATTTTAAATAAAATTTCATTGTGTTCCCTATTCAAAAAGCTTCTGATAATGTCTTTGGATTTTTTTTTGTTTGGTTTGGTTTGCTTTTTGTTTATGTATTAGAGAGGCAAGATGCCTAACAGCTTGAGGCCTTTACAAAGCACAGGACCTCTTGAATCCCCATTTCCTCACCTCCTCTCTTTGAAGTGGGACATTTTTGTTCTTAGTCCCCCTCTTTTTCTCCCTCATTTCCCTGCTGTTTAATATTTGCAAGCTTTTCAAGGTCTGCATTTCTTCTCACTGCTTACACTGCTCACCCTGTCCTGCTTACCACTACATGGTGTCAATTGCTACCTCACTAGGCTCTTTGGTTCTTGCCCAACCTTTTCCTGTGCGAGGACAAGGTCATATGCAAAGCATTCCTGCTTCTTGCTCTGCATAGATTTCATGGCTATTCAGATGGCAATGAAAACTTCATAAAAATCTACCAGGCCATGAAGACTTCATAACTATGCATTGCTGCTCTCAGAAATAATTATATTTGGCAAATGTCTTTAAAAGACTCATGAACTCAATTCCACTTTCTTTTTAAGCTTCAGAGGTAACTTGAACTTTTGTAATCACCCTTCCTCAGAAGGTTGGAAGAAATGCCTTCAACATTTATATAGTTTCAGTCTGCCTTGTATTCAGTAAGTTTTCTAATGAAAATTTATGAAGAGCTTTTCACAGAGCTCTTAACAGCAGAAGGCTGCAATTTACAGTAATACTAGAAAATCTGGGACCTGGATTTTCATGAGTTCCAGTGTAAGCATGTGAGAGACTGCTGTGGTTGCTAACCTTTTTTATGAGTACTGGCTGAGCTTTAAAAACCTGGTTCTAGCCAGCCAAGGTGTGAGCCTCTGTGCTTGATTCCTCTCCCTTCAGTTAGGTGCCAGTTTGCTTTACACTCCCTGTGTATCCAGTGACAAGAGGGAGGCAATATGAAGGGTGGCTAACCCCACTATCATCTAAAGCACCCTTTGTAAGACTTCCTTTTCTTCATTGATGGTATGGAGACAATAGTGTCCATGTGCCTAACCTGGACAGCTCAGTATGGTGGGATGAATTTTTGACCTCCAAAATAATTTGGTATTTTTATGCTGGCTATGTAAGGAAGAAGGCAATGAGAAGGTTACCTCACTCCGGTGCTTTATTCAGCCCAAGGGGGCTGTGTTGCATGCTGGACATGTCTGGACTCTCGTGTAACATTTCCAGCCCTCCCAGTCTGACACCCTCATTCTTCGACCTCCTCCATCATAATGTGGCTTGCTGCTGCACTGGAGGCTGGCTGTAATTTTACAGAATGGCAGATTGCTAGGACTGTTGCTGCTGGCAGGCCTCTTCTGCAGTGGTTTGGTTTCCTCAGTTTTAGGAGGCTCCAGGGTGGCTAAGAGGCAGGTACCTCAGTCCTCGTCCTTCTGTAGGGACCCTCTTCAATAATAACCCTGGTCTGACTGAGCCTACTAGGGATTTTTGGTGGAGAAACATTTAAATGGTGAATCCTGCGATTGGGTTTATGCATGAAGGAGGCCCTGATCTGATTGAAGCTGTTGTAGGTGTGCAGTTTCTCCATTTGTTGCTATGAAAAAGCAAGTCAGTGATGGAATATGGGTGCCTTCAGATGTGGGCAATGGCAGGGTAGAATTTCATATTAGACCAAGCACCGAAGTTCAGCCTCAGCTATGTGTCAGTCCTGTTTTGGCTTTGGTCCTCTAGCTCTTTACTGCATTGGACCTTTATTAATGAATGCATTTTTTTTTCAGATACCAGTTCAGGGTGAGGGTTTTTTTTGTGTTGAAAAAGGTAGGGTTTGTGGTTTTTCCTGTGACTCAAGCAGAGGTCTTGGCATTTTAAGCACCACAAGGTTGAATTAGTACTACAAAGGAAGGGGTTTGTGTCTGATTTACTTATGATGAACTCATTTCTGCTGCACAGAACCTATTATGCCTGCAACATTTTTGTTTAAATGGAGCAATATTTTAATCTTGTGCTTTGGGTCCTTTTAAACCTGATTCTATTTTGTGCTCCTATTATCCCAATAACAGTTCAATTAGGAGTGGTTATAAATCAAGATATTTATTTTAATTGCATGCTTATCTTTTGAGGGTATATTGCAGTAAATAAGGAACATTTGAACAAAAAACCCCTAACATTGCAACATGTCTTGTCACATTATACTTACCCTACACCTGATTTCAAATGTAAATTGCACAGCATTTAGCTCTAATGAAAATACTCTAGTGAAGGAAATTGTTAAGATTTTCTGGTGCTCCCCTAGGGGTAATATTAAAACCTCCATTACTAACATCTCACTCTGAGAAGACAAAATGTGCACTGAGAATACAAAAGCTCTGTTGGCATCTAAATGTGTGCCAATTAATTCGCAGTTACAGACCTGCAGATCTGTATGGAGATGTAAAAATAGGACCTGGGAAAGCTATTTAGATCCCTGTATAACAGGGCTCCTTGACCCTGGATTTCTAGTGTTAGTTTAATCATGGCATTCTGCTTTCTATTTATTTATATGGTTGCCTCAATGAACAAATTAATAATTATACAGCACATTGACAAACATGCCGAGTAATATTTGCCAGATTTTAAATTAATTTAATTCAAGGGCCACTTCATTTACAGGATTCATAGGCACATCAAGGAGTAGCTTTTGCTTCATTGCTATTCAGATTACACCAAGATTTTTCTCATTTTTCGCTCTCCTTTTTATCTCCCTCCCCTCCCTTCACCAAGGAAGACAATTTAACTTGCTTTTCCAAATAGGTAGTTACTTTCAGGCAGGTGGAAGACAGGTAAATGATAGACAAACAGAAATGTAGATAAATGCATGGGTGACATACATTTAGAGAGATAATCATCTTTATTATGAAAAAAAGGAAAACAATTAGGTAGCGCTAACACCTCATCTTTATTTTCCCATTACTTCCAATTTTCAATCTATCTCCTTTTGTTTTTCGCCTACAATTTCCTTTGAAAATTATTTTAATTTCCAGTCTGTCGAGGAGTGTTTCCATGTTGAATATCAGCTCAGTCACACAGAAGTGCCACGCTTTGTGTTGTTTGTCAACAGAAACTTGATATTAGGGCCAGCAACTGGCTTGAACTGTAGTATTTGAAGTGAGAAATGTATGTCCTGTGGCAGGCAAGCCAAACTTTTTTTAGTGAAGACTGTGTCCTTTGAGCAGGGGGAAGGAGATGGTGGTCATCAATCTTTGAAAACACTCCCTCCCTTTCTCCAACATTGCCAAGTGAAAGGAAATTCACTGAACGGTGCTGCTTTTATTTACTAGTCTTGTCTTTCTGTTTCCCATTTCATTATTCTTTTGGAGGAAGTGGGACAACTTTGTATACAAAAAAGATTTTTTTTTTCTTAAGAGGTGGCAGATCGCTATCTTAGCCAGTACATAGCAGGGTCCTGTACTGGAATATAGAGAATCTGAGAGACATTTAATAATTCATCCCTATTATTTAAAAGAACTGCAATGCTGGGGAAATTAGCATCCCCTCGTTACACTTCTTCAACCTCACACGATCTATATTTCCATCCATTTAATTACCATAACACCCCCCACCCCAACCTGCCCCGAGATGCTAGCACTTATAGATGCACATTCAGTTGTAGAACAAGACCCTTGAAAGACCCTTTAGTTCTCTTTCTGGTATCACCTAATTTGCACCCAGAAAATCCCTTCCTTGGCAGAGGAGATTGCCAGTCCCAGGAGCCACTCCACTCAGCCAGTAGAGCAGCATGGCAGAGGTTGAGCTATCATGTCTTCCCACTGTGTCCCTCTGTCCCTCTGCTCCCTGCGGCAGCAGTGCTTCCTCAGAAATACCGCACCTACGTTGGGTATCCAGACCTTCCTTTCTGGGCCGAGCACCCACTTCACCTGGGTTAATTGCAAGGTGAATATGAAATAGTTCCATGGGTCCACAGATGCTCAGCACTTTGTTAAACAGAAATAACTTGATCAGCTGTGTTTGCTCTCATACTCTTTGGCAACTAAATCTAGCCACAGGCATAGCAGGGTTTTTAGGGACCAGATCCTCAAAGGCATGAAGTCCAACTAAAACCGATGGGACCTGTGTCCTAAAAGCTTTGGAGGAGGGATGCTGTGTAATTATACTCAACTTCAAAGATGTGGCTAGGGAGTGAAACCAAGGCCTATGAATGGGGTTCATCTCACCCAGATTCTGGGAGAGACTCAAACACATGCACGTGGGTGTCTATAGGTGAGTGAAGTGCCTTGGCTTCCACAATGGATACTGGAGGTCTAGGACCTAATTCAGTTGCCTAAACATATGTGCTGAGAACTGTGTCAGGCTCCTGAGGTTGTTGAAGACCTCTGCATGAGGCTGACCCATATGATGGAGGCCCTAGAGAGACGTATTTCCTTCAGCAGCTGGAGGCAAGGCAGCATATAGTAAGGTATGCCTATCACCTGCTTTAGATGAACTGCATCTAGGCTCCACTGGCTAGATCTGCATGGACTGTAATGGGAGCTCAAACACCTCACCCACCTATAGAGTCCTACATGTTGGTGCTTAAAATAAGGTTTCCTTGCTGGTGATCAAGCCCACCCGAAATATCTAGTGGGAGGCAGAGGTAGCAAGATGAAACTCATCTAGGGACACTAACAATGAGAAAACAAAATTTAAATGAAGACAAGTGAATTGGCTCTTCTCCCCCCAGCTCCACTGAAAGCTAAATTCAGAGATGAAAATTCTTTAGATGGTACATGGATCTCTCTGGAGAAGAGCAGTGTCTCAGAAACTATTTCAGGAGAGATGAGAGGGACTGGGAGTGAATTGTATAGGAACAGCTGAACCAAATGCTTATTTCTAATTTGTGTGAGGCCACTTAAAAGGTGGAATAACAGCAGTTGGCAACATGCAAGATAGGTATTATGGAGATAAAAGAGGGCTGTGAAGAAAACTGAGAAATAATTTGTATACTTTTAACATATATTGCATTTGGGAAACTTGTGAGTTATCAATGGATTGTAAGTTTCTCAGAAACAAATAGGAAATAGCTGTGCTTTGTGTAAGACATTAGAAGTCTCTCACTCTTACATCTGAACAACTTTTCATAGGTAAAATCGCTTTAGCTGGCACGATTATCACTGTTCACTGCTGTATTCAGCATGCTGCTGAATGTGATAATGAGTGATGTCTTTTTTCCATCACTTCAGTACAGGTATGCAATTTATTCCGCCAGTAAACACTATTATAATGTAAAATTTATAATACAATATCTTTCAATGCCAGTCAGAGTGATGGTTTGAAGGAATTTGAATGTCTCTGTTATGTATCAGAGCAAACAAACCCTACATTAACAACAAAGTTGCTTACTTGGCAAAATGGTGCAGCTGCCTTGCTGTGCTTGCTGGTATGCATATATTAACAGCAACACTGCTTACTCTATTGTCATGGCCCCAGATTCCCTCAGTCTTTCTATACAACCCTCACAGTATTATAGGTACCAAAGGAAATGGGCATCGTGATGTCATGTATTAAGCATTTGGAGCATTAGGTTTAGCATATAATATCCCCGCAGCTCAAACCCAAGGTCAGCACAGCTAATGATCCTCGATGTCGTTAGCCACATAACATTGATCCTGCACGTTTAAGTTGACCATACAAATAAATACTTCCTGTTGTGTGTATGTATGGGGGTAGTGTTCTTTCTTTCAAGAGCTTTTAGATGATATTGCAAATAATTTCTAATAATTTAAAAGCCTTTTAAAGAACAGGCTCTTCTTCCAATAATTGACAGGCAAGACAATACCAGAGGGGGAGGCGAGGTGGAGAGGGGCGGAGGTGTAGATTGCTCTATATAAAAGCCTCTAAATTAGGTTGTCAAAATTATAGCAACATTTTTTTTTTGCTCAAAAGCCTTGAAAGATCACAATTCTCTAGTCCCACACTCCTGGCTTTTGTTTGTTTTGTGCAACCAACCTAAAACTTCATGTCATGATAACTCTTGTAAATGGCAGCACCTGTTGAATTAAAAATCAGCCTAGGACCAGGAATCCAAACACGTGACTGAAAACATTTTTACACAGAACTAGAGGAATAAAAAATTTTGGCTGCTGCTGACGGTACCTGTGATGCGTTTGTTGGATCTGTGGTTTTGTCTTGTTTACTTCCCATTCATCGCCAGATTTTCTTGTGAAAAGTAAGCTGTCTGGAGATTGCACTGTATGCTGATTAATGATTAGACAGTTCTGACATGGGGAAGACACTGACCATGAGCTCTTCAGGGGGAAATGGTTTCCACTGAGACAAAAATTTAGAAACTTACCAAGTATGTATATATGTATGTATGTATGTATGTATGTATGTATGTATGTATGTATGTATTTCTTTCTTCCTTTCTTTCTTCCTCCTTTCTTTCTTCCTTCCTTCCTTCCTTTCTTCCTTCCTTTCTTTCTTCCTTCCTTCCTTCCTTCCTTCCTTCCTTCCTTCCTTCCTTTCTTCCTTCCTTCCTTCCTTCCTTCCTTCCTTCCTTCCTTCCTTCCTTCCTTCCTTCCTTCCTTCCTTCCTTCCTTCCTTCCTTCCTTCCTTCCTTCCTTCCTTCCTTCCTTCCTTCCTTCCTTCCTTCCTTCCTTCCTTCCTTCCTTCCTTCCTTCCTTCCTTCCTTCCTTCCTTCCTTCCTTCCTTCCTTCCTTCCTTCCTTCCTTCCTTCCTTCCTTCCTTCCTTCCTTCCTTCCTTCCTTCCTTCCTTCCTTCCTTCCTTCCTTCCTTCCTTCCTTCCTTCCTTCCTTCCTTCCTTCCTTCCTTCCTTCCTTCCTTCCTTCCTTCCTTCCTTCCTTCCTTCCTTCCTTCCTTCCTTCCTTCCTTCCTTCCTTCCTTCCTTCCTTCCTTCCTTCCTTCCTTCCTTCCTTCCTTCCTTCCTTCCTTCCTTCCTTCCTTCCTTCCTTCCTTCCTTCCTTCCTTCCTTCCTTCCTTCCTTCCTTCCTTCCTTCCTTCCTTCCTTCCTTCCTTCCTTCCTTCCTTCCTTCCTTCCTTCCTTCCTTCCTTCCTTCCTTCCTTCCTTCCTTCCTTCCTTCCTTCCTTCCTTCCTTCCTTCCTTCCTTCCTTCCTTCCTTCCTTCCTTCCTTCCTTCCTTCCTTCCTTCCTTCCTTCCTTCCTTCCTTCCTTCCTTCCTTCCTTCCTTCCTTCCTTTCTTCCTTTCTTCCTTTCTTCCTTTCTTTCTTTCTTCCTTTCTTCCTTTCTTCCTTTCTTCCTTTCTTCCTTTCTTCCTTCCTTTCTTTCTTCCTTCCTTTCTTCCTTCCTTTCTTTCTTTCTTCCTTCCTTTCTTTCTTCCTTCCTTTCTTTCTTCCTTCCTTTCTTTCTTCCTTCCTTTCTTTCTTCCTCCTTTCTTTCTTCCTTCCTTCCTTTCTTCCTTCCTTTCTTCCTTCCTTCCTTTCTTCCTTCCTTCCTTTCTTCCTTCCTTCCTTCCTTCCTTCCTTCCTTCCTTTCTTCCTTCCTTCCTTTCTTCCTTCCTTTCTTTCTTCCTTTCTTCCTTCCTTTCTTCCTTCCTTTCTTCCTTCCTTCCTTTCTTCCTTTCTTCCTTTCTTCCTTTCTTCCTTTCTTCCTTCCTTCCTTCCTTCCTTCCTTCCTTCCTTCCTTCCTTCCTTCCTTCCTTCCTTCCTTCCTTCCTTCCTTCCTTCCTTCCTTCCTTCCTTCCTTCCTTCCTTCCTTCCTTCCTTCCTTCCTTCCTTCCTTCCTTCCTTCCTTCCTTCCTTCCTTCCTTCCTTCCTTCCTTCCTTCCTTCCTTCCTTCCTTCCTTCCTTCCTTCCTTCCTTCCTTCCTTCCTTCTTCCCTTCCTTCCTTCCTTCTTCCCTTCTTTCCTTCTTTCCTTCCTTCTTTCCTTCCTTCCTTCTTTCCTTCCTTCCTTCCTTCTTTTCTTCCTTCTTTCCTTCTTTCCTCCTTTCCTTCTTTTTTCCTTTTTTCTTCCCTTCCCTTCCCTTCCCTTCCCTTCCCTTCCCTTCCCTTCCCTTCCCTTCCCTTCCCTTCCCTTCCCTTCCCTTCCCTTCCCTTCCCTTCCCTTCCCTTCCCTTCCCTTCCCTTCCCTTCCCTTCCCTTCCCTTCCCTTCCCTTCCCTTCCCTTCCCTTCCCTTTCCTGTTGTCTTGTTAGATGGTTTTGTTCTTGGAGAACAGAAAATCTGTCAAGGGTCCATTCAGGAGCAAAATCACACTGTCTCTCAGGCATTAATTGTTGCAGTAAAGCTGAGAAAAGAACGATGTGGTACCTGTGGTCATTTCACAGTAAAGTAATTTGCCTTAAAAGTAAGAAGCTGGAAAATTTAATTAGTCTGCTGCTTGAAACATTTTTGTTTACTTTTTTGTTTCAGGATATTTATTCTCCACAGCACGTGAAGCTGCAATTCATTTCTTGCTGTAGTCACCATGTCCCATAAGTCTGTACAACTCAAGCATTTCAGAATTGAAGATGCATTTTGAACACAACATGAAATATAACCAGAGCTTCTGCTTGCTGTCCCATGTGTTACATCATTTATTGTCACTTTCCCTTCATAAAATGGCTGTTAGGCAATAAAGCTTCTACAAAATCTGTCTGTCTGCCCAGCCATCTGTCCATCTTCCACATCTCAAACACAGAGCAAAGCTCAGTAGCTTGTACACTTTTCATCTATGGTTCATACAGAGTGTCTTATTAAAGCGGGAGAACAAGCAGCCCTTCAAAAAGGGCTGAGAAGACAAGCAAATCCCTTCCACAAACAAGAGGGAGAGCATGAGATGCTGTTTCAGCTTTTGATGTTCAACTCTGCAACAGGCATTGTGTCCTGTAGAGCTTTATGGCATCTGTCTGCTGGAAAGCCTGATTAAAAAGGAAGGGTAAATGTATGCTGTTGTCATATGGTGACATTTCAATAAAACAAGAATATTTTTATTATTTTTAAGAAACCTTTCTAAGAGTAAACTGTGTGCTTTTAAGAAACATACTTCGCATGATCTGAATGACTTGAAAGTCTTGATATTGTTGACAGGTAGGTGAATAGAGTGCAGTCACTCCTAGCTGCAAGATGAGGAAGAATTTGGTCTGGGAACCTGCTGAGGAAAGGGACTGATTGGCACTCTTTGGAGCAATATGAACACCTCTCCCTCCTGTCTGTGTCTGGGCTAAGCAAGCTAAATGTTGGAACACAGTCCAGCAAGTATGTCCAGGCAGGTGGCAGGTATAGATTTTATTCCTACCATGATGGTCATGCTCTCAGTCTGACCCCAGCTGCTGTGATAGAATTTGGCTTGGTACTGCCAGTTGGTTGGGATCTTGGGTGGATCAAATCCCCTTGTTATGCCTCAGCTTCCCCATTGGTGAGCTGGAGATGGTGGTGGTGTATATATAATGTGTAAAGTACTCTGAGATCTTTAGAAACAAGCTCTGATTGCCTTTTATGCTTCTAAATCCAGGAGAGAAATTGTATTACAAATTAAAAAGGAGATAATTTTAGAACTGAAGCTGGAAGCAGAGGTTTCATCTTCCCACAAGTCAAAATCAGAAACCAGACTCTGTTCTTTATCCTTTCTCTATGTTTTATTACCAACTAGTAGCAAAAAAAACCCCTCACTTCAGTCCAGTGGGATTTATGTCAGCATCCAAGTCAGCAGACCACCAAGTTAGTGTGGTTCTGCCATTGACAGAGAAGGGGTCAGGGTACACAGTGGCTGTGCTTGTAACAGTCACCTGAAGTGTTAAGATGGTGTGGATTCCCTTGATCGCAGTGGCTGTTCTTACTCTTTCTACCTGTCCCTGAAGTGTCCTCCAGCCTTCTCCACCAGTAACCAGGTCTGTGCTGGAGAGTCAGACACACCGATATAACAGAATGATATTATTAATTATATTGCTAAAGAATATTTGAATTATCAAAATTTCTATCCTCTCTTATTTTTCTGAGCTGCATGCTATATATGTGACATTTTGCATAAGAGAGCTTTTTAATGTTTCATGGGAATTAAGGGAAAAAGAAAGAAGAATTAGAATTGCTGGGATATTCTGCAGGAAAATAATATTACGTGAATGCTGAGATGTGTGGTCTCTGAGGTGAACAGCCACCTGGGAGAGATTAATATCCTTTGGCAAGGTTACAGTTAGGAGAAAGTAGCATCCCCAAAACTAGGAGTGAATTAGCTTGGAAACATAAATTAGGGAATGTATTTCTCCCTGCCCCAATACACCTGTCTGCACAGGTGCGCGCACACACACACACACGCTAAATGCACCTTTCCTGGGACTACAAAGAGTGCTTTTTATCTACACTTTTTGAGCATTGTGCTCTGTGCGTGGACATACTGTGTATAGCCCTTCATCTGTAATGGTAAATAAATCCCACCCTTTTGGTCAAAGCTGTAGATGTTTTTCAAGCTTCTTTTAACAATGATCCTAATTACCTAAAGGTAACTTTCAGCAATGATCCTAATCTAATTCTCATGGGCTGATTTTTGACAGGTCTGCTAATGTCAAATCCAGCAGTCTTTAAGGGCAGGCAATAAGTTGTGCTTCATCTTTGCTACTGTCCCATCTGCCTACTCTATTTTATGCCCCTGATGAAAGGGGTACTGCAAAGATTAATGGGATTTATTTATGCATATTTTTAATATATATTTAAATGTACACAGTGTTTCAAAGCTAAATGATGCTACGACAGGTGAAACTAGTGCCTGGCATGTAACTGAGAAACCAGCCTTGAATAGTATTGAATTTCTGGCCAGTCCTGAGAGTTCCTTTTTCAGGAACTGATGTTAATGTTCCTGACACATTGGATGCAGATGTCATTTGTTTTCCTCATAGTCTTGCCCCTAATCTAGCACTGCCTGGAGGCTGTCACCCATGTAAACTAGGGCAACCTAGTGGTTCTTTCCCCCCAGGTGTCTTCATCCTATGTTCCCTGTAAGCCAAAGGAGTCCTTGGTTGCCCCTTTGTAACAGAACACACTGTGACCGATCCAAGAATCAGACCTGGAACATTTAAGCCTGTTTTTGTCTACTCAAGTGTCAAGATAACAAAACATGGTCTTTCTAAAATACGTATGTTCATCTGTCTCAAGGATTGCTGTTACCTGTAAAAAAAGAGTTTGCCATCAATCTGTGAGGAATGGTAACTTTCAATCCATCAAGTGGTTCACCCCTCCTAACAAAGTGCCATGGGTATCTGCAAATAAAGGATTACAATCAAGAAAGCCCTTCTTTTGTAATGAGAATGCTTCTAACGTGATGCTATAATCATATGTGCAGGGTTACCAAATAATTTGCCTTTGCAGTAACTCTTATGACAGTGTGTACCAAAGGAGTAATAATTTGTGTCTGCTATGCATTGTAAGCTGTTGTCAAACAGATAACCTGTCTACATGTTCAGAACCAGCATCTCCTACTGTTCCACTCTATGGACAATGGGGTTTTAATCACTGAGGCACTTATAGTAGAATACAGGTTCAGACTGTGCATGGAGGTGCTCTAGTACTGGTAGAAAGGCAGTAACTGCTCTCTGAATAGCACTTACACTATATTAGCTACTGGAGGCAAGTGGTTTCTTTTTTCTTTTTCTTTTGCAAGAACATCACTTTTCTGTGCCATAAATCCTGTTCATGATTTATACTTTGGTGCTTCATTCCATTTTTTGTTTTCAATGTATTTCTTAAATAAACCAATTGTAAGTTATTTTCTTGTCACTGGAGATGGAGAAATGTGAGTTAACTCTCACCCATTAGCTCTGAAATAAATAAGGTCTTCCATCAGAAATAATAAAGTGAGTCAAACTCAATGCCACATTAAATCACTTGAAAGCTTTTGAAACGATTAACCAGCACAGAGAGCTGTTTCTTTAGTAAGAATCACCCGCTGGTCAAGATGAGAAGAGGACTTCTACATTTCTCTTCTTTAGATTATGAATTTACGAACAAGATAAATCCAAAGAAATACTACATACTGGAATAAATTTATAAATACCTTGAGGCTCCACTGTAAGAAGTCACTGTTTGTTGCCCAATAAAAGGCTTTTTTTACAACTCTCTTTCTGCTATTTACCAAGTAGGAGGTAAGCAGAGGATCCCAATAGTTAGTAAAACCTGTTGCCTGGATTATACCCCCTTCGCCCACTGCCTGGCTGGCAGCTCTTTTGAACTCTTGGCAAGAGCTGGAGCACAAGCTTGTCTCGGAGGTAGATACAGCTTTCTGGAACCAGATGTCTTTCCAACAGTATCATCAGTACAGCAAGTCTCACATGTAAAAGCCATGGAAAGCTAGACTGGAGCAACCATATCTGCCAGCCCCTCCTTCATCTTCATTGATAGTGGAGAGAATTCAGCCTTGGATTAGAGGTTCAACTCTTCAGTTCCCCCAAACCAGGGGGAGAGATTTACATTACATTAACACCAGGGATGACTGACAAGGCAAAGTGTATCTTGAGAAAGTATGCCTGGTAGCTCAGGGCATGAGACTCACGCAGCCCATCTCCCAGAAAGGCCAGTTCACTTCCTCAGCTGTTGCATGTATCACATGCCTAGATTCGGATTTCATATGGAGGACAATTGACTCTTCCCACCTGTATTTGGCTTTCATTGTTAATGTGATGGCCTTTTTTATCCATGGGATTGATACCCACTCACTCAAGATATGGCCGTGCTCCTTGTGTCTGTGAAATGCCTACCAAAATCTTAATTTGGCCAAGAGCTTCACAAGACGCACAAGGTGTACTTTCAGTTGAAGAGTCTCCAGGAGTGGCTAAGAGATGGAAGGTGTGGAACCATCCCTCTCTGCTCCCCTGTTTTCCCCACACGGTGGGTTGGCTTGGGACTGCCTTGGCACCAGCACAACCTTGTGGCAGGACTCTGGCATGGGAGCTGCACTGGAACTGCCCATGAAGCCCATTTTGTTCAACAGCCAACATTTAGCCCCTTCTAACCTACATCTGCAAATCCAGTGTGGTTCCGTAATCTTACTTGCTATGACTGAGTCATGGTAGACTGATATCCATACCACTGTGGTCAGCAGAACACATGGACATCTAAGCTGTACTTTGATTTCTTTAAGCATTTTCAAAATTTTAAGAAATGAATGCTTTTAATTAACTTAGATACTGTTGAAAACATTACCCTTTGGAAATAACTTGTGGGTGTCAGTTGCACCTGGATAAATATTCTTCAACTACATTACTGAGTGAATATTGCTGTGATTCATTTAATGTTTTAGGCAATTTTTTACTTTGCAGTTTTCAACCAGCTCTGTGGCTGGTAAAATTAGGTTTAATGGATAAATTAACTGCTGGATGATAACAATATTCATTAAGGGTCAGATTCTTTGGCCATTGTTCATATCAAGTAGGACATCTACTATTTGAGCCACCAGGTTCCACAGTTTTAACTGTGCATTGGAGCCTCGCCCAGTCTAGTGGCATCTAGTCTGGGGCCCATGAACTTTCCTAGCGCTCACTTATTATCTCTGTCTGCGTTTGCTGGGTATGTCCTGACTGCATTTTAAAATGAGGGGTGGCCTCTTCCATTCCCTGATAGTCCAGGATAAGAGAAATTGAACAGTATATAAGCCATAGAGACTAATGTTTCCAGAACAACTTTCTGACATAGTCAGTATTTACATTTTGGAGGTGAAGGACTTCCAAATATTGAATGTTATGAATCAAATTTTCACCTCTTACTGAAAAAATTTTCCGAAGTGGAATATGTTCATTTCCCCCCTTTTTTTCCTGTGGTACAGAATTTCAGAGTTTCATTAAATTAATTCAAGAATTTTTGAAAAAAATATTATCCTAAATAGCAATTAATTTCTAAGTTGTTTTTTTTTTAAACATTTTAGACGCTAAATTTCTTGGTTCTAAGTAAAGATTTCATGTTTATATCTCTGTTTTCTTTATGACAGTTTTATAAAGGATTTTGTTTTTACACATTGATTGTTTGTTATTTCGGGTAGTTTTTATGATACAGTTCCATCTCAGATGATCAACATTGTAATTATCACCTAAGGTTTAGCCTCAGCAATGGCACCAATATAGAACATTACATTCCGAACGCTCACTTTAAATTATAACCATTTTGACAGCTGTGCTGCTTAGCATTATCTGAGGAAAGCAAACATATAGGGTATTCAAGTGTGAGCATTGATGTTTTTCAGCCCAGTCACTTAGAAACTAAGCTTTTTTTTCAAGCATGGTTTGCTGCATATTCTATATTGTATCCCTTTGCTCAGTTATATAGCACAGGCTGGTTTCCTATAAATGTAACATATGAAGGGGCACTTCCTACTGCTCTCAGGTACTGTGGCAATTCCGGGTTCACTTTGTGTAATGGCGATGACACCTCAGTAGTGCCTTTGACTTCTGAAGACAGCAAATGAAAGGAAATAGCACTTTTCATAAGTCATATGGTCATCATGTTATTGTGCTAGCTGAGACCAAGCTGATGATGCTTCTGGATACACTGGGGTTCATTGTGCCTTCCTGGTCAAAAAAAAAGCAGCACCTCAGAGGGGTGTAGCATAAGCACCGAGGGATTTCTAACTCTCTAGGTGAAGCTGCTGATATACCAAAGCAGGTAATATTATTAGCTGTGTGGTTATCTTTGACAGGTGTCTCATACATATGAGCTGATCAAATCTAGTCCAGCTTATTGGCTAGGAATTGTTTTGCCTCTCAAGTAGGTTACAAGAGTGAAGCCAATAATTTCAGAGATTTCTCTGCCCAATTTGCTCCTTTGAGGCTACTCAGGTGGCTGAGAGAAAAAGTATGTGCCCTCAGCTGTGCCTTTTAGCAGGCGGCTGACAAAGGGCCTTCTTTTCCAAATGTGCTTCTCAAGAAGTGACCCATAATCTTGGCTTTAGGAAGCAGTGAGCGTGTGCTGCCAGGCTTATTTTAAGTGGTACATGACTGGTTTTTAAAGTTGCTGCTGGCTGGGACACTTGGAGGCTTTTAAACAGACTCATATTTAGCTACCACAGTGCCTCACCATCTCTGGAGGCTCATCATTTACCATCTGTTTTTGGGGGATGAAAACTGCCTTCAGTTCCTTATTTCATTGTCTGCTAAAATCAAGGGAGTTGGTAGAGTGCTATAAAATTGGAAATTTGGACTTTATCTTCCATTTCCAAAGAGGGCGATTTCTATTTTCTTTTGCCAGGGAAGGCAATGTTTGCAGCTGACTAATGGGAAAGACCAGTTCTACTCAAAGATGTTGTGAGGAGGCACTAATGTATGGAGTGACCAGTTTAAGGAAAAGGTTGAAGGATGAAAAACAAGACATTTGTGCCAACAGAAACTGTCTCAATTGCTTTATGTGCCCTAAGGTGTTCTGCATAAGCTTAAAGATGCGGGGAGAGAGGGTTTCTGCTTTCTTAACTGGAGGGCAGGGTATAACAACACTTGCTAAACTTTAGGGACATGTAGTAATAAAGCCTTAATTTTCCTTGTTTCTGAAACAATTGATCCGGCCTTGTGCATCCATCCTGGTCAATGGAAAGACATGATTTTCAGAGGTTGAATTATCCTTTGCACTATGCACCACTATTATTTTCCACGGGGGCCTTTTCACTGTAGAAAATTCAGTGTGTTTGCCTCTTTGTATCACTACAGTTGGTGAAATATATGCCTGGACTGGTGAGCTCTGAGCATGATTCTTTGCTGTTTATATTGCTTTTCATGCCCTTTGCCTCTACTGACTTCAGTAGTGCACAGATTCATAGGCTTTACTTAAATGGACAAATTCTGCTTTTGAACACATGCTTGTGTTTTGGTAAAGGCCGTGGTATTACTTTGGATGAAGATGAGTGTCACTGAGAACACGACATGGTCCAGGAAGCTGTATCTCTGACATTACAGTGTGAAGAATACAGTAGTAACTCAGTTTTATGGCTGTTGATATCAAATCATTGCTGCTTGGTCCGTTTTGCCACTGTTCATCCCTAGATGGAGGCCTGAGGTGAGATGAATCAGGAGGGCTGGTGAGCACCCTTGCTGGAGCTGACAGTTGTCTAAAAAAATGTTTATGGGAAACAAATGGATGCCTTTACATGCTGGTGGCCTTAACTTGCTCTTTATAAAACACAGGTTGGCTGATGCGTAATTGTATGCCGAGAAATCTGTTTGCTCAAATCTTAAAGGAATTAGTTATATTTTAATTTGTTACTTTTAATATAGTTACCTTCTAAAGGCAATAAAAGATTTTTTTTTTTCAAATGGAGTACCTGAATGATGAAAAAAAAAAAAAGAATTAATTTCTTACAGCAGTGCCTGTCTATCTAATGGAAACCTCCAGAACAAATGGGCTTCTGTTTCTTGCTGCAAGCTGTTGCTATCATGTAGAGGAGCTATTGCTCTATGAGAAATCATGCCTAAGCCTATTATTCCAAGGAGCCAATTTTGTTCTAAAGAAGTGATTTGTTATTTTAAAGCCTTGGCAAACAAACACATTAAAAAAGGGTTCATTTGGAGAGATGGTAATAATTCTGCGTAGGTAGCTATGATGGTAGTTTACTTCATTTTGTTTTAGAGAAGGGGACAGAATTTGGTGTGAGCATCAAATCTATACAAAGTCATTTGTCAAGCTCAGCTAACATCAGTGTGACGTCCTTGAAAGCAGACTGCCTCACCTCTTACACACTCTGATATGGAGGGAGAGGCTGCTGTTTTAAATCTAAGACATCGAGAAAGACAATGTGCAAACAGCTGGCACTAGCTTTTAGTGAAATTTCAGGAATGTGCTAAGACAGGAATAGAGCATATACAAATTATTTTGACTTTGTCGCACAAAGGTAGGCTTCCCTGTATTGATGTGCTACAAGATTTTACAGCTTTTTCATCCTCTTATTGAGAATCTTGGACACTGTAAGGTACATGGTCAATAGATGGCAGCAAGTCATTTAACCTATTACCTCTTTTGGACAATGCTCTGTACACAATCAGTGCTCCCCTCCCCTTTTAAGAATATACCTCCTCCTTCTTTGCAATTTTAAAGGCTGGAATGAGATATATAAACCAATAACAAATTATTCATCTGTTTCATCAAACAAATATACTGTTGCAGATATCTAGTGTGTCTGTTTTGGAAAAAATAACATCATAGTTTAACCTCCATGTTTCTTCAGCCCAACAGATGTAAACCCTTTTCACTGGGATCCAGAGTTATAAGAATTAGTGATTTCTCAATGAAATGTTTTATCAAGGCACTGCAGAGGAGCTGGTGCTAGAGGGGAACTCCTCCTATAGCGTGCACAGTTCCCCCATAACGACCTTACATCTCTCTGTGATAGGGAGTGAAACTGGCAGGAGAAGAAAGCTGTTAAGATTAATTACTGAATGAAGAAAAGAGCAATAGTTCTTTTAAGTACAGGGGCTGACAATAAAGTTACTCACAGAAATATTCCTTCCAGGAACTTTACTACAAGCTCATTCTGCTACCCAAACTGAACGCGCTTCCCAAAAGGAGTTTTGATCTATTAGTTCAGTGTAGGAGCTTCAACAGCAGGGCTTTCTGTGGTCTTACTCCTGGCTCTGACACCAATCTCTTGTGCAGCCTTGAAAATGGATGGGAATATCTCTTGATGAAATCTGTAGGAATGTATAAAGCAAACCAGTACATGATCCAGTACTGAGTCTTCTCTGTAATCTTTACTTCTCCCTGATTTTCCCATATGACTGTCTTAGAGCAAGAAATTCCTGTGAAGGAAGAGGAGGGAAAGGCATAAGGGGGTTGTTATTAATCTCTTGTGAAGCTAATTGTGATTACAGTGGAAGAGAATTATTTTCTTGGTGATACTGAGACATCAAGCAACTTGGGAATCATTGCCAAACCTTGAAATGTGCTAGGACTACCTCTTTGCTGAGTGATTAGTGTTGTTCTGCTTTGAGTCAATTGATGCTTGATAATTATACTGGCAGTATTGACACCTTTGAATGCTCTTATAGAAAGTTAAGATTCATTTGAGAAAGGATAGATAATATTATAACATTCTACAATGAAAGATGTGATGATAAAACCTCGAGTTTCACAGTTTATTTAGTGAAAGTGCATTTATTTAAGAGAAGTCTGGGAACTAAGAATGTTTTACATCCTCATTTTATTATATGTATGTATCTTGCTTTATAGCTATTCTAGGGATTTAATACTTTAAAAATTTATAAAGCCGAGTGATATAAAGAGCATTTGAAAACAGAATAATTTTTTCTTACATACCTGGAGTAACAGCATTTACTCTGAAGATCTCAAGGCATATCTTCAAATGTTAATTAACATAGGTCCCTTGTGAGGAGAATAATCATTAATACGCTTATATTATTGGTAAGTAAACTAGGCACAGAGCATGCCTATAACAGTGCTGGGAATACAATAATAACTCATGCTTCACCAACCTGGTAAACTAGGATGGTTTGGTAGATGAGCCGACAGCAGTGGGTATTGTCTACCTTGATTTCAGTAATGCTTCCAGTACTGTCTCCAGTAAGATCCTCATAGAGAAGCTGATGAAGTATGGGCTGGATGAGCAGGCAGTGAGGTGGATTATGAACTGGCTGAATGGGTGGGCCCAGAGGGTGATGATCAGTGGCATGAAGTTGGAGGGCAGTAACCAGCAGTGTACCCCAGGGGTTCATACTGGGTCCAGTTCTATTTAACATCTGTGTTAAGGATCTGGATGGCAGGGCAGAGTGGGCCCGCAGGAAGTCTGAAGATGGCACAAAACTTGGGGGGACTGGCTGATAGGTGCTGCCATCCAGAGGGACCTCAACAGGCTAGAGAAATGGGCTGACAGGAACCTCATGAAGTTCAGCAAAGAGAAGTGCAAAGTCTTGCACCTGGCAAAGAACAAACCCAGGCACCAGTATGTGCTGGGGGCTGCTCAGCTGGAAAGCAGAAAAGGCACTTTGGGGGTCCTGGTGGATACCAAATTGAACATGAGCCACCAATGTGCCTTTGCTGCAAGGAAGGCTAATGGTATCCTTGACTGCGTTAGGCAAAGTATTGCCAGCAGGTTGAGGTAGGTGATCTTTCCCTTCTATCAGCACTGGTAAGGCCACAACTGGAGTACTGTGTTTAGTTCTGGGCTCCTCAGTACAAGAGAGACATGGACATACTGGAGGGAGTCTAATGAAGTGTCATGAAGATGATTAAGGAACTAGAGCATCTCTCCTATGAGGAAAGGCTGAGAGAGCTGGGATTGTTCAGCCTTGAACAGTCTTCTTCCTAGAGAAGAGAATTCTTGGGGGGATCTCATCAACGTACATAAATACCTGAAGGGAGGGTGCAAAGAGAATGGAGCCAGGCTCTTGTGAGTGGTGCCCAGTAACAGGACCAGAGGCAACAGATACAAACTGATACACAGGAGGCTCCATCTGAACATCAGGAAACACTTTTTTTTTTACTGTGAGGGTGAGCACTGGCACTGGTTGCCCAGGGAGGCTGTGGAGTCTCCATTGTTGGTGATATTTAAAAGCTGTCTGGACATGGTCCTGGGCAAGTGGCTCTGGGTGGACCTGCTTGAGCAGGGGGTTGGACCAGATGATGTCCAGAGGTCCCTCCCAACCTTAACCTTTCTGTGATTCTAACTAGGATTCCTTACTCAGTCTTCCAATTTCTAACATCGTATACCCTATAAGATCCGTATGAACCTAGATATATTATTTTCTGTGCTGTTACAATGTTTCTTACTCTATTAATGGTCTGAAGTCATATATATTTTTAGAATAAGTTCTATTTTTTTCCCCTCTCAATTTTATACTGTTTCTTTTTTGCACTTCCTGCTTCTGTATTGGTTTTCCTCCTTTCCTCCCTTCTCCCTCCATTTGGATGGATCCATTTTCCCTACCTTGATATTTTCAGGCTGTTGAAGGTGCCCATCCTGCCCTCCTTCTTCACCCCTCTCTGGAATGTAAGTCCAAATTCCACACCTACCATCACAACTGTATTCTTCCTTTTCTTCCTTCAACAGCAGAGATTATATCTCCAACCTGTCTCTCCTTCTATCTCACTCTACTTTCCTCATCCCTGCTATTAAGTCTCCTTGATGTTTTTCCTAAGCTTCTGCTCATCTCTCCTTCTGCCCCTTATGTGTAACAGTGGAGTATCTTCTAAACCAAATCACTCAGCCCAGCTCTGTCAATGAACAATATTTCAGAATTAATAATGAAAAAAAAAAAAAGAGGCATATATTCCCATAGTAGCATAGGCAAGGTAGGAAGGTAGCATAGGAAAGGTAGTGCAATTATGATTATGTTGAAAAATAAAGCTTCTCTGTGCAATGTCAGCATTGCCTGGTAGATTCAATCTCTCTCATATCATGCTGGCAGCTTCCTCTCTGTGTGCTATGGAGTGCCTCTGGCTTCTGCTGTCAGCCGGGGAGAAGAAGAAGGGCTTAACATGGCTCTTTGCCAGCTGGAGTTCAAATGCCCCCTTCACTCATCCCTTAGGGCATCTTCTTTGTTGTGATAGCTGACATGGCATTGAAGGGATTGATCTATTTTATTGTGTCTTTGATATTTGAAGCCCATTCCCATCTACAGGCTACTTCTCCCTGTTTGTCTTCTCTGAAGACACTTTGCTAAAGCCTCTGAGGAGGGTGTAAACTGAGGTCTTCTCCTCCCCCTACATTGTAGTTTTAAGAGAATACCTTTGGGGGATTCTGCCCTGTGTGGGTTTGGGCTTTTTGTTATTCTTGTCTCTTTCTCTCCCACCCCTTCCATTTGATCCTTCCTTCTCCTCCCTTGCAGCACTGCCTGCAAGTCCCTCAAAGGTGCAGTCAGCTACTCCTTACTCGAGTCCTGTCCCTCAGGCCTTTCCCTCTGCTTGGAGCTCCTGACTCTCCAGCTGCCTCTTCTTGCCATCTGTCCAGATTCTGGGGAACATATCTCTGACCATCAGCTTCTCAGTTTTCAGTCTTGCAGTCAGAGTGACCCTTGGCATTTTCAAGATATTTTGGCTACCAGTGCCAAAGTCTTTTGATCTGTTCTCTGCCCTTTCTTCCAGTGACCAGTTACTGATTACCTTGCCACTGCACTGCAGCCTCTCCTTAGAGGTTTTGTTCCTCTCTTTCTGAACAAAGTTACTTTACCAGTTTCTGCTTTTAGCTTGACAGTTCTCTTCTGCTAATGATGAAACTATTTGTGTGTGACTATTATGACTCCTAGACTAGTAGTCCTGTAGCTGACCCAATATTGCTCACTTGGTTTACATGTTTTTGTTACACATGTTCAGTATAGCACCTAAAGGCCTGAGTCCCTAGCTTGGTCTAGATCTACTTAGGGAGACCTTCAGGCTACAGTACAAACATTAGATTAATTGCTCTTTTTATTAGCGTGTTGGGAGCATGAAAATTTGGGAGCAGCCTCAATTAGCTTGCAGCCCAAACAGGAATCCTGGAAAGAGGGACTTAGGGAAGGAGGGTGATCCATAATACCGAAATATGGGGAATCTTCCTTTTGCCTCTGACAGTCCTTGTGACTTTTTCAAGTGCTGAGTCAAAATGCTTAATCAAGCACCAGTTCTGTGAAAACTAACAGGCATGAAGCACATGCATTGGCTTACAGTGCACACAGGTAAGGATGCCCTTGAATTTTGGTAGGGTTGGAGCCCAATTTAAGAGTAATCTTACTGACCACTGGATGTCACTGCGACACTGCAGGAATGAAAATTAAGGCAAGGATTTTCAAAAGCATCCAAAGGATTTAAGAGCATGAGTCCTTATGACCATCATTTCAACTTAAAAGCCTTCCTTTTATGGCTTTTGGGAATTTCCCTGAAATGAGTTGGGAGCCTATATCCCACTGGTGTACAGTAAACTTTGATTTTGAGAGGTAGGCACTCTAGTCTACCAAAAAAGTGTATCAATTAGTGTCATACTAAAAACTAATATGTGTCTCTCAGAAAGGTGATTCCCAAAAGGGGTTGCGGTTGCAATGTTTTCTGTCATTGTTACACTGAAGATTTTGAAGATAAATTAAATTAAATTAGATTGCTCAAATAAAAAAAAATGCAAGACTGAAGGAGATTTAAAGAACTGAGTTAATCTACCCTGCCTTAGAGCTGAAGTCACATAATGTCAGTGCTAATTTAATTTGCTCTTAACAGCTGCAGCGGTTTCATAACCTTACTCAGAAAAGATACCCATTTTTTTACTGTTACTTTCAGATTATGATTTCCAAACTTTTTGTATTCTTGTTCTTTCCCTTTGCAGAGATGCTAAGAAAGCAAATTAATAGTTGTAAGGACATGTAATGCCACATAAAATAGCTCTGTTATGTGATAATAATAAAAAAAGTGAATTCTACTAAGTAAGGAAAAGAGCAAGCTAGGACACTGGACTACTTAGCCAATACCACAAAACGGAAAACTAACAAATGCAGACACGTACATTCAGCAGATCACTTGAATTTGAGGATATTTGTTCACATTTAGGTTATTGAAAGGAAACCTCACTTGGAGAGTTGTGGAAAAGGCTACTGATACTAACAGAGCCCTTATTGTGGCAAGACCTATGGGACTTAAATTAGGAGCAAATCATAAATATCAAAATCAAATTCGCTCCTTAGTTACAGCTGTGGTGCAGCTGGGTGTCAGGGATGTTCATGTATGCACAACCAGTGCACTTAATTCATTAATTCCTCTCATGGTCCAGGAACATCCCAGCCAGTTTCTGCATAGATGAGATATGGACAGGCTTGAGGCAGTGGGCCAGCTTGAAACCAGCAAACCTTCACAACTGAGTATTTGACTGTTACAGGAACTTGACCAGGTGAGAATTTTATACAGTTCCTGAAATTCCCCGAGGGATATCCTGCTGCATGTAGTCCAATTTTTACATTTAAATGTGTTGGTTAACATCCTGGGTGGCGTGTCCCAAAAGACTCATCTAGGTGGTTCCCACTGTATAAGTTATCAAATCCTACACAGATAAGATATTTGTAAATAGTCAATGGAAATGGTCATGTAGGACAATCTTCTGTACATAGTTAAAATATTTAAGAGATTGCCTATGTGTAGTTAGGATATATCAGTAGGAATGAAGTGGTCTGGGGAGTCTCTTCTGATCCAAGTGAAGATGCTGCAGCAGTGACCCTTGCAGTGAAGATTCCTGTCACCACCCAGACATGGCTGAATGTCCTGTCTGGGAGATTTCATTCTCCATGCAAGCATTACTCTAGCCAGGATATCAGTAAATTTATTTTAATTTAAGCAAATAGTCTGTCCTTGAAGGTCTGTGCAACATCATATACAAATAATGCAAAATTCCAGCCTAGTAAATTATAGTGATTTTGCTGTGAAACAGAAAAAAAAAAAAAGATCTGAACTTTCAGGGGCAAATGATGCCGGTTTTGATAATGTTCCTAATATACTTTTGAAGTTTGCAATGGCCAAGTCACCCCCTATCACCCTCAAAACTGGAAGTTCATATCTTTTCAATGAAGCTGATTTTTACCCACATTCAGTTGACTAACGTGTATTTTGATTCTTCCTCGATTTTTCTACTGCAGTATAGGTACCAGAAGTCATTTTCTAACCGTAGAAACAATGACAGCTTTTCAAGGCTAAATAGTGCCTTTCATAGTCTCCCCTCATTATTTCTTATTCCCCTTCAGAGATCTGTGAATACTGCCACATCTTAATTATTATGTGGCCTTTGAATTTCTGAAGTTTCTGTGCAACTTCTTGGAAAAATTAGAACAGGTTATGCAAGTATAAATCGATGCACCTCTACTAGAGGTTCTGGTCTGTGGTTAATATGTTACTGTGTATTTTAAAATGCTTCAGGAATTGCAGCCACAACAGGAGTCTCCAAGAATAGCTAGTCTAAAGGATCCTTGCTTGACATGATGCTCATTAACAGAATTTCACAGATGGTCAAGCTTGAGTTTTATTTATTGCTCAAGTTAAGCCAGAGCTTTGTTAATTATTAATGATATGATAGTAAACATTTTTCTCAGCTCAGAAGTTGCATAAACATGACCCCCTGGAAGGGAAGCCGAAACTGAGAGATGATGAATATTTATTACCAAATTACTAGACATAGATTCAATACCAAATGGGTAAATTGTTGAATGTCAGCTAGAGCTTTGTGGGTTGCAGGCCACAAACAGCCTGAGCTGGAAAGTAGGATTTAGGTTTGGGTTAGGGTTCAGCAAAAGAGAAAGTCTAGAGGTGTGGTTAGAGTGGGGTTGGAAATGGGCATCCAAAGGGAAGTTAGGATAGCTGAAAGATTTATGCTCAGAGGATGTTTGTGGTATGGGCCAGAGGTGGGGTCTTAGTCCACGCCTGATCTGGAAAGTAGGGTTTGGATTTGGGTTTGGGTTTGAGTTAGAGTTGAACGAAAGAGAGAGCCTGGAGGTGTGGTTGGAGTGGGACTTGAACTGGCAGGAAAAAAAATGTTTCATGTGAGTGGAGAAGATTAATGGAGGATCCAGGAGTCTCAGGACATTTTATTCAACTGGGGGGATGTGCAACAGTTGAACAAGATACTGTAGGGGATATTGGACAGAAACTGTTTTAGAAAAGGTTCTATTACATGTCAGTGCTGTTAAATCATATAACCAAAGGATATTGTGGTTTGATTTTTTTATACTGTGAAACTGGTAAAGGCCTTGCCTCATGAGAGTAATGAGGCTATTAATTATGATGAATTTGCTTGTAGAAAAGGAAGAGGTGCATCACTAGCGAATGTGACGCCCCTCTACAAGAAGTTTCGGAAAGAGGATCTCGGGAACTACAGGCCTGTCAGCCTGACATTGGTGCCGGGAAAGGTCACGGAGCAGATCGTCTTGAATGCCATTACGCGACACGTGTGGGACAACCAGGGGATCGGGCTCAGCCAGCATGGGATTATGAAAGGGAGGTCCTGCCTCACTAACCTGGTCTCCTTCTATGATAAAGTGACCTGCTTAGTGGATGAGGGGAAGGCTGTGGATATTGTCTACTTGGACTTTAGTAAGGCCTTTGACACTGTCTCACACAGCATTCTCCTGGAGAAGCTGGCTGCTCATGGCTTGGACAAGTGCACTCTGTGCTGGGTTAAAAACTGGGTGGACGGCCAAGCCCAGAGAGTGGTGGTGAATGAAGTCAAATCCAGCTGGTGGCTGGTCATGAGTGGTGTTCCCCAGGGCTCAGTGTTGGGGCTGGTCCTGTTCAATATCTTCACTGATGATCTGGATGAGGGGATTGAGTGCACCCTCAGTAAGTTTGCAGGTGACACCAAGCTGGGTGGAAGTGTTGATCTGCTGGAGGGCAGGAAGGCCCTACAGAGGGACCAGGACAGGCTGGATTGTTGGGCCGGACCCAACAGTATGAGATTCAACAAGGCCAAGTGCCGGGTCCTGCACTTTGGTCACAACAACCCCATTCAACGCTACAGGCTTGGGGAGGAGTGGCTGGAGAGCTGCCTGGAGGAAAAGGACCTGGGGGTGTTGGTTGACAGCCGGCTGAACATGAGCCAGCAGTGTGGCCAGGCGGCCAAGAAGGCCAATGGCATCCTGGCTTGTATCAGGAATAGTGTGGCCAGCAGGAGCAGGGAGGTGATTGTGCCCCTGTCCTCGGCACTGGTGAGGCCGCACCTCGAATACTGTGTTCACCTTTGGGCCCCTCAGTACATGAAGGACATTGAGGTGCTGGAGCGTGTTCAGAGAAGGGCAATGAAGTTGGTGAAGTGTCTGGAGAACAAGCCTGATGAGGAGCATCAGAGGGAGCTGGGGTTGTTTATTCTGGAGAAAAGGAGGCTGAGGGGAGACCTTATCGCTCTCTACATTTACCTGAAAGGAGGTTGTAGCGACATGTGGGGTTGGACTCTTCTCCCTAGTAACAAATGATAGGACGAGAGGAAATGGCTTCAAGCTGCCCCAGGGGTAGTTTAGGTTGGACATCAGAAAAAACTTCTTCACCAAAAGGGTTGTCAGGCACTGGAACAGGCTGCCCAGGGAGGTGGTGGAGTCTCCATCCCTGGATGTATTTAAAACAAGGGTAGATGTAGTGCTTGAGGATATGGTTTAGTGGTGGACTTGGCCGTGATAGGTTAGTGGTTGGACTCGATGATCTTAAGGGTCTTTTCCAACCTTAATGATTCTATGATTCTATGAAAGTAGAAATAAATACCCTCTCCTTTGTGAGACACAAACCCTATGTGGAAGTAGTAAATCTGTGACAGGCACTGCTTTTCCATCACAGTTCCACATGTGTTTGGATTAGAAATCCATCTGCTCTGATATTACTTCTAACTTTCTATGTTCTGATCAACTTTTAAGTGACTGTCAGTTCAACAAAAAACACTTAGAAAAAAAAATATCTCTATTTTGCTTCTCCAGATGTGGAATATGCATGCAAAACACTCTTGTCCAGTGTATTAGAAAGGCAATTTTCAGTGACAAACTTAAGTGTTGAAATCTTGTGATGAACAAAGACTAAGAGGAGGAAATACTTTCTTCAAAATGACAAATTCTCCATTATGTTAATGCCTATATTCAGCTCATTTATGATATGCACAACTAATATGCAGTCATGAAAGCAAGAAAACCTTGTAGAATCCAGCTTATTCTAGTCAGGCTTCTCCTAAACATTTAGAAGTTTAAATACTACTACTTACTCTGAGCCCAGGATGAAACGTACTGTCAGGAGTGAGTATGAGGTTAGTGCCTTAGGGAGTCACAAGAACTATCAGTAAAAATAAAAAGCAGCTTACATCCAGGGCCTGCAATGGGTGACTTTATGCAGGTTGCTGGATAGCAGATTTCTGGCACTCACATCAATACATAGTGGGAATTCTTTTTTTTTTTTTTTAATTCATTAAAAGGCTTGTTCTAAACAACTTTTAAGTCACTCAACTTAAAGCATCACATGAAAAGTTTCATTGAAGTCTGTGACTACATGCAGCATATCTTTACCCAAAGAGAAAGCCAACTAACACACCCTTGTTTACTTGGAGGTGAAATGTAGGAAAAAATCCAAGTAACAGCAGTTGTAAGTAGCTAAATTATGCTGTACCTGAAAGGTCTTGTTTCACATACAGAGGTTTTTCAAATTGAATGCTATAGACTTATATAAAGATTCAAAAGAAGAAAGGTTGGGTGGGAAGGAAGGAGAGGATTTTAGAAAAGTATTTAGATTCATTACCCCAGCACAGGATTCCCTTCTTTCATGGAGAAGAATAAAACTGATTCCTAGATGAGATTGCCCCCTAAATCAGCACCTGAAATTTGCAAGCTGACATTTCTCAGCCTCTGAAAAACACTGTTTGGAGGCAGCTGCAATTATCTCCCAAACAAGCATTATAGTTCTCAGCTATCCCAATAAGCCAGGGTGTGAAAATATGCAGTGGCATTCCCAGAAGCCTTGGCAGATTTATAGCAACACACTCAAACAGTAGCATTTTCTTTGCATGTTTGGGACATGCAGCATAGATACAACCATCCTTGCCATGTGTAAAGGTTTTTCTTCAGCTTTTTCTCTTTTGCCAGTCTCAGCTGATGCCAACATAGAATAGCAGCTCCTGAATGTTTTAATGGCATAGGTATTGGCAGCTCTCATATATACTTTATGGCAGCTTAGTTTGAATCCTTGGAGAAGGTCTGGAGGCAATGAGTCCTTGGGTGGTCCTTGGGACTGTATTCTAGCACTGAGTTACAGCAGGAGCTGTTTCATTACACTGTGCACTACAGGGACATAGTACCTGCTTTCCTGTGTAAGGAATGAGTGAATGAACTAATTAATCATTAATTTCATGCCTCTCAAGCGTGAAGTTGTCTGACACTCACAATGCCAAGGAGTTGACTCTGCTTTCCTTTACACCTTGTTTAACCTAATGTAACAGCAATGCTTTTCTTTTTCTTTTAATACAGAAGAGAGCTCGGAGTGGGCCTTAATAACTTTCAGATCACCTCAGAGGGAAAGTGACTTTCCCCTAAAATTTCGTCTGAAGACATTATAGAGAAACAAGGAAGCTTGTGGGTTCTGCTTCAGAATCTGAGGCATGTTGACACCCAAAACTGCCATCACGATTTGATTTAAGTACTTATTTCCTTAACAAGGACAGTGTCTGTTCTGCCAGCCAAGGGCCAAATGATTTTTGGCTGCCACACTCATGTTACAAGCAACCTTCTTGTTTTGGACTATACAAAAGAGCAGTGACTAATGACTCAACAAGAATATGACTTACGTTATGGAAATCTGCAGTTGGCCCTGACCAAGAATTTCGATTTGGTATTTTTGGGTTTTGCTCACATTTCATGATTTCTGAGGTTCTACTCAGCATGCAGGGTTCAATTCTGCTGCTGGTGGCTGTTACAGCCTGCAAAAACGGGTGAGGTAGATAGATACGAGGGATTGTGGTGACATACCATGCGGGCAGCAGCAGATATTTTGGCTAGCATATGCTCTTCTCACTTGATTGTGAATTCCTGTCTGCTGTTCTGGTCTGTCAGATGTGCTGGTCTGAGTGTGTTTTAGCCAAAAAGAATTAATAATCCAAACAGCCCAGACTCTGGGCTCGTGTGAAGGAGGTGCAGGGGCCATCATGGGTTTGGGTGACATTTAGCTGGACCAAATCTTTCAAAAACAAACAAAAATAAAATATTGTCTCAGGTTTTCTCTCTGCTTCTAGGGAAGAGAGGGGATGATAACATACTTCAGGGCATGCTCGAGTCACCCCTTGGTGAAGCCTGCTCCTCTGGCTGATGTGTCCCACTTTGCTCCCGGTGTGGTTCCAGTATGCTGACTGTCTGGGTTGGACCTTGTGAAGATGGGAAGGGTGTGCAAGAAAGGGGAGCAGGGTGCAAGGGCTCCCATGGTGCTCTGGGTATGCTCTAGGCTGAACCTTGAGGACTGTGTGATAATACTTTCAGTACTTAAAGTGGGCTTATAAGAAAAATGGGGACAGACTTTTTAGTAGGGCCTGTTGTGATAGGACAAGGGGTAATGGTTTTAAACTAAAAGAGGGTAAATTCAGACTAGATATAAGGAAGAATTTTTTTATGATGAGGGTTGTAAAACACTGGCACAGGTTGCCCAGAGAGGTGGCAGATGCCCCATCCGTGGAAACATTCCAGGCCATGTTGGACGGGGCTCTGAGCAACCTGACCTAGTTGAAGATGTCCCTGCTCACTGCAGGGGGGTTGGACTAGGTGACTTTTAAAGGTCCCTTCCAACCCAAACTATTATATGATTTTATGATTCTGTGATTTAGGGGGATTTAGGCAGGCTTCATGTCCTTTGCTTTTGGTGTCTAGGGTCAAAATGGGACTTCATACTCCCAACATCTTATATTTGTATTTTCTTCTTGAAGATTTGTTTGTTTATTCGTTTTTTTTCCCCCAAGAAAATCTGCTTCTGTTTTCTATATTTATGCTTCCTGGCGGGTGCTTAAGAGACTGGTGAGTAAATTACAACACTTAACTGAGCTTTTCTCTGACTGCCACAATCCTCAGCACGTGCAAGGTCAAGTCTTCACTGCAGAGGAAACTCACTCAGCAATGTGCTAATTTACTTCAAGGAAAGAGATTACTGATCACAGTAGATTTCTACAGCAGATGAATGTGTAATTCAGAATGAATAATTTATTAAAAATATTTAACCTTATTATCTGCTTACATTAAGTCCAGGAGTAGTTCAGAATGTTCTTATGTTTGTTATTAAAATGTTTTGTCTATCTCTTTCTCTTAGGTTTATTTTCCTGACTTGCTTGCTTGGGCAGATCACTCCAGGAATGGACAGGTGTGCAAACTCTTCCTTTGCATTTGAAAATAAGATTTATAAAAGGTTTTGGTGCATTTAATTTTGAATATTTGTTTTCCGTAGGTGCTTAGCATCTGTCCAATAATTTAAAGGAAAGCAAGCACAAAATGAATCCTTTAAAAAAATAAACAGATAATAAACCAACCATTTGTAGTGTGCTTTATGGCCAATATTTCTGAACAATTGTATTTTATGTGTGTGTTTTTCAGCTTTTTTTTTTTAAATTAGACATTTAAAAATTGATGTAGGACTATCCACTGTAAACTGCCAAGCTTTCTGATTTGTAAAATCACTACATTTATTTAAATGCGTAGATTTGGACATAGCAACCTAAGGGAAGATTCCTTTTTTCAAACTAATGTGAAAATATTACTTAGTCAATCCTCAAAATGATCATGCTAGGGAAGATGATTCCGCACTACAATCTTCCTTTGGCACTGGCTAGACCTACAATATCTGGTTGGACTGCATGAGGACCTCTTCTGTGGTCTCTTCACTAAAGATGAATTGTGTTTTTATCTAGAAGGAGCACAGCACTGTGGTTGGTGGTAAGATGTGTTCTTGGGGAGGAGGGAGGAGGTGCTAGTGAGGTGTTGAAAAATAACGACATTTTTTCTCAATTTTCATGTACCCCTGTTGTAGCTGGAGAATTTGGGGCCCTTTAAAGTATGGAAGAAAATTAGTTGTTTTTTTTTTTTTGCTTTGTTGCTCCTTCTTCTTTCTAGTAGATCTTCCTCACCATGCTCTTTTTCTTGCACCCTTCCTCCCAGGGATTCCTTTTCTCCACTCGGC
The DNA here is from genome assembly GCF_963921805.1 of Phalacrocorax carbo. Lineage (NCBI taxonomy): Eukaryota > Metazoa > Chordata > Aves > Suliformes > Phalacrocoracidae > Phalacrocorax > Phalacrocorax carbo. The sequence continues at coordinate 129,651,218 of NC_087513.1, read as the reverse complement.
TCTGACATCCTTCTTCTCCTTAGGTGCACGAGCGCCATCCCTCTACTTCCTAAGAAAGCAGCAAGTCTCCTTCAGCAGTCATGTCCATTTTTCAGCACTACGTTCTGCTCACTGAATCTGTCCCCATCTAGATCACAAACCACAGTCTCTTTTCAGCTCAGGCCAGCTCAGACACTTGCTACTCAGAAGTCTCCTTGCCCTGTAGCCCCTAGCTGGGATGGTGTTTTCATCCCACTGTGTGGAAGAGCCCTCTTCACCACTCCCATTTGATAGCACCAGGCTTTTCATATTCTGCATGTGCACAGCACACATAAAAATCCCCACTGTCCTGCCATAGTTTCCAGCTGTGCTGGTTTTGGCTGGGATAGAGATAATTTTCTTCACAGGAGCTAGTATGGGGCTGTGTTTTGGATTTGTGCTGAAAACAGTGTTGATAACACAGGGATGATTTAGTTACTGCCGAGCAGTGCTTACACAGAGCCAAGGCCTTTTCTGCTCCTCACCCCACCCCAGCAGTGAGTGGGCTGGGGGTGCACAAGGAGCTGGGAGGGGGCACGGCTGGGACGGCTGACCCCAACTGACCAAAGGGATATCCCACACCATATGGCGTCATGCTCAGCATGTAAAGCTGGGGGAAGGAGAAGGAAAGGGGGAATGTTTGGGGTGATGGCATTTGTCTTCCCAAGTAACTGTTACATATGATGGAGCCCTGCTGTCCTGGAGATCGCTGAACATCTGTCTGCCCATGGGAAGGAGTGAATGAATTCCTGGTTTTGCTTTGCTTGTGTGTGTGGCTTTTGCTTTTCCTATTAAACTGTCTTTATCTCAACCCATGAGTTTCCTCACTTCTACTCTTCTGATTCTCTCCCTTGTCCCGCCAGGGGCGAGTGAGCAAGTGGCTGCCCGCTGGGTTAAACCACAACATTAACTTTAAAGCCTGGGAAAACAATCATAAGCTCTGAAAATTTCTCTTCTTCCCTGTTACCCATTGTCACTGGGTTCAGGAAACCATAACCCTTTCACAACATCTTAAATGGAATGACCTGAGCAAAAAAAATGCAATTGTCAGGCAGCAGTCTTTAATGTGCATTAATATCACTTGTCTTTTGCTGTAAGCTCTAGAAAACCAGGACCAAAGATAATGCAGGGTGTGTAAATATGAGATTACAGAGTCTGCCATAGCCTGACAGATGCCAAGTACTCTGCTCTGTGTTTGCTCCATTTTGCTGACAGCCTGTCTGCTGCTAGGACTCAGGAGAGATGAAGGCTGAAGTCTGTGTGTCGATATCCTATAATGTGCCTTCTGGCGGTAATCCAGTCAAGGCATGCATTCCTGCAACGGTGTCTCATTCCTTTGCCACCTATAGTCTACTAATTTGCTACAAGGCAGGGTTCCCTGTCGCCATGTCTGTGGTTGGGGCCTCTGAGTCCATAGAGAGGACTGAAATCAAGGCACCATGTGGTGATACTTCATTCTGTTGTACCTCAGCCATGGCATGTAACAAATGACCTAACTGGGAAGTTTCAAACTTTTTCTTTCCAGTAGAAACCCCACTTTTAATTTTCCATGTTACCTTCCAAGGGAAGGGTTCCTATCCTCTATCGGTATCGAAACTACTCCTTTGACTTTTTCATTTTAAATATATAGTGCCTGGGGCAGAAAGCTGGCTGTGAATGCATCAATACTTACTTGATAGGACCTTTGGCCCTCACTTGTCCTGTCTAGGTACATGTTTGAAGGTGCTGTGGTGCCAGCTGAGTGCCTGCAGAAGCCAAAAGAGGGCGTGGGCATTAGCTACTGACTCTGTCCTAGCAGAGAGCCCACCAACCCTGACCTGTACCCGCTGGAGTCTGAAACAGCAGGAGAGACTTGTTGGGTGCTGTGTGATAACAGTGGAGCCTCTGGACTGTGTTTTCCGATATGATTTTTTTTCATGATTTAGTTTAGTTTCTTTTTTATGAATAGCTGTTTGAGTATTAATATTGCTGTGGTACAACGTGTTCATAGCAAAATGAGGAAAACAGCTGGCCAGGGTGGGGTGGAACAAAGATTTGGTGATGATAATGTGGTTTTTGAACATCTTTTTTAAAGAAAGTCTTCAATGAAATGTGTGTAAGAGTGAGCGTACATGTGTGAGAGAGATGAAACATAGTACTGTTTAAACTCTGTCGGATGTTTTACAGCTAGGATACTATTTTTTCTCCTACAAAGGCTGATAAAATACAAGTGCCATTTAAGCGTAGGATTTACAGTTACTTTAGCATATGCCCTGGAAACATGCATATCTACAGGGGATAGTAGTTCATGGCGAAAACAAGTTGGTGCTGAGAAGTTCAATTACTCTCCTGAAATATCAATAATGTAGCTGGAAGAAAGAAAAAACAACAGGCCACTTCCTATATTGGATGTATTCTCAAAATGTCTATAAAGGCTTGCTGCCAGCAGCAAGAAAGTAATAACTATAAATGTTGCTCAGTGGGAAGACTTAGTGATAGAGCCCCTCTGTTTGAAATTTTAGTGAAGCCCTGTCAACACAGTGCTAACTTTCATGTTTTTGCATTTTTATTTTCATTTTTATTTCTATTATTCTTGGCAGGTGCATGTGTTGGTAGGTGAACTCAGGGTCTCCCTACTGGCAAGCCTCTCTGTCTTTTCAAGTCACTCAACATAAACCTGCAGTTTCCTGGCCCTGGCTCGGCTGAAATTCATTTTAAATATACTGTTCTTGATGGTCCCTATAGTACTTTCTAAGGTCCTGTTGGATCCTCTTAAAGAAAGCTTAAGCATCAGAGTGAGCAATGTGATTATATTCCTTAAGTAATTACCAAACTGTTTCTACAATTCCTTTTAATTGTCAGTTAGGGTTGAATTCAATAATAATAGTAGTAGTAGTAGTAAAAAAACCCCATATTCTAGGCTGCTTGAGGCAAAGTGTTATGTGCTTTTTCTTCCTCTTGAGGTACTGGCACCTGTGCCTTGTCTCAGCAGCACAACACACATTTGAAGAAAACAGAAAATATTGTGTGATTGCACCATCGCGTATGAGAGATGACAGACCTTCTCCATCGTGCGGGACAGCCTTTTACTGAAACAGCTCCTGAGGAATCTTCTGGACTCACCTCCAAGGGAAAGAGGTTGCTGACCTGAGGTGCTGAAACAAATGGGCTGAAAACAGATTGAGGTGAATGAATTGATTTTTTCTTCTCCCAGGAGCTTAAAATGAACAATAGCGTCTTTTCCCCTCCTCCTATTTCTTATTTTTTTTTTTTATAACCATTCTCAGCTGAAGGTTTTAAAAATGTTTTTACAGTTATTTTACATATTTCAAAATAACATTTATTAGCCTAATACCTCTAATTATGCATGATGGGTGAGTCACATGTAGAGTGTGCTCCCACATTTTCTTCAGCTGAATCCGTATACATACTTACCTAATTTTGCAGCAGTGGCATGGCTAGGTGTTAAATGAAATGAATCCTGCTAAGATAAACTCTCAAAGACAGACCTATAGCACAACAAGGACTTTAAGATTCTGGTCCTTCTAGGTTTTCCCTATTTTTCCATTGTAGGGATCTTACTTTAAACAACTCAAGCTTAGAGACAAACATGCGTGTGGAGGTGGATTGGTGTGAATGCAATCAGGCTTTCAGTTCAGCCAGTGAAATTTACTGCTGCTAATGAATAAATTTATACAACAAAAGCAGTTCAGTTACTTTGGGGGTGAGCACAAGACAGCAGGAGAAAGGAAAGAGCTTCAGAGTGGGCTTATGTTAGCATTTAATTTTGGATCAGCAGAATATTTCTGAAACAAATCTCCCCAGTTTCTGCCTTGCTGTGCTGTGGTGTGCCCCTGGGCGCAGTTCCAGGACACAGATTGCCTGTTTCCATTGGTGTAGGGATGATGTCCACCTGCTCAGGGGTGCTCAGTCCACGACTACACTGGTGCTTGTCCATATGAATCCTCCCATGAACACATGCATTGTGGACATTAGGTCCTCAGTAAAATCGGTTTGGCCCTCAGGTCTGTGCGGGACACTGCAAGCTGAAGGAGACAGAGCTTCAGTGCTGTCCCTTTGGTTGATGGAGGACCATGACAAAAGTGCTGGGGCACTTGCCCCAAAATTTAGTTACAGTCAGTAAATCTAGATGATCCCTGTTACTAAAGTTTATGGTTGTTGTCACACATATACAAAGTGGAGATACTTCCTGGCCACAGGGATTGGCTCTGTCTGGTGTCTCTGCAAGACGATGGATATGCTGATACACCCAAAGAATTCCTCAAGGGAAAGCGCAGGTGAAAAAATAGTCTTATTTTCAATTTGGAAAGCGATGTGTGGAAAGTTGTTGTTTCAAAGGTAGGTTTATCTCCTGTGGCTGTTCTGTCTTCTGCACTTGCAAGCCTCCCACTGCAGCTCAGTCATTTCCGTAGCACATGCCTCTTGGGCAGGTCAGAAATGAAGGAAAAGGCGCTGGTGGATGCCAGTGCCCTTTGGATCACGGCCCCTGTGCTGGAGTGGGGGCAGATGTGGCTTGGATGGCACTGGAGGGCCTGCGTTTCTGTCTTCTGCATGTTGGGTATGGGCTTCCGGCTCCCCAGCTGATTAAAATGAGCAGCACATTTTCCGGCACAAGGGAAGTTGTGGCTTCTTTGGTTGTGTTTTTTCATTATGAAGTCTTATTGTATTCATGTGTCATAATAAGCACTCGCGTACACGCAAATCCCTCCTTGACTGTATTAGAGTAAGAACTGGAAAAAGGTCTATTAAAGTTCTAGTAATTTTGCATAATAGAAAGGGAACAACTATGGTTTCCAGCAATATCTGTTATGTTATCTTTGGAAGCTAAGGAACTTTATGGAGCTCCTTATATTGTCTATGAATAGAAGAATGTGTATATTCAGTAATCAGTAACCTTAATTTTTTTTCTTAATCTCTGGGGGTACCTGGTTTCCTTGTTGGGTATTTGGAACATGTTGCCTTGTGCTTTTGCTAAAAAATGTATGCAGTCAGACTGGGCAAAAAGACAAACTTCAGAATCAGAAAATGTACTTGAGGCATACATTTATGAAAGACAAAGCTTAACATTATACTTCAGACAATGGGCTGCTTAGGTTATATAGAGGGCTGCTTTAAGCAGTCACCCAGGTAATCAGCTAAAATCCTTTGCCTTATGCATGTTATTCTTTCATTAAAAGGTCAAATAAAATTGTGCTGGAAACCTAGTGGGTACTTTAAATGGCTAGTTACTCAAAATGGCCTTTTGGGGGTGGCACTAAAGAGAGTCTCAAGTGCACGTTTTGTTGTGTTTTGTCTCATATTAATTTTTAGGGTGAAAAAAAACCCCAGAACCCAAATGTTGTTTTCTTAATGATACTATCACACTGAGTTCCTCCTGTTGTTTGCACTCTTTCTAGAAGACGGATAGGCCTCCTCAGTAAAAATACAGAAATACGAGGCTGTGTCCCTACGTGTGATGCCTTGCTATTGCAAACAATGCCACCATACAATGGCTTTCAGAAATGGTTCAAGCTCTTTTCTATGAGAAAAGCAAAGTTGTCTGCCATAATCTATCCTACTGGAGGGCTTTGCTCACTGCTTTAATGCTATTAAACTTTCCTAGGTATTCAGCTTTAATTAATTACTGATTAATTTTATATCACTTATTAATCACTGTGAACACCATCCTAGAGGCTGTACTCCCTTGGAATATATGCCCATGGGCATGTGGGGAGAGAAATATTCTCACTCAGTCTTCATTTTGCCTGACTAAACAAGACAGGTTCTTCTAGTTCCTTAGTCTAGTAAGCTCCTCCTTTCTCATATAAGTTTAACAGCTTCTCCACACCTACTTCTGTTTAGCTTTCCCAGCTGCCAGTGATTGGAGGTAGATGGACTATGTTAGATGAGATATTCTCTGTGCCCTGTACAAGGACATTAGTGTCTGGAGAATTCATCAATACAAATACATCACTGAACTGCATTTGCCTTTCTCCTGAAAGGCAAACTGTTTTAGCGTCTTGCAGGCATTTGGTGAGGAGATTAGCAAACTTGGGTTCTTCTTTTCAGATATTTTGAATTAATGAGAATTTACCAAAACTGCTGGAGCCTATTGCAAGCTGTTGTTATGTTAATTCACAAAACATACTAAAATATGCTGAATGTTAAATTTGCTGAATGTTTTCTTTTCACTTGGGTTTTCAGCCTGTTCCAGTGGGTGGCACAAGAAGCACAAAAAAACAGGTGAGTTTTCATCCCAGCATAGCCCATAGAATTTCTAGTTAGTAATTCTTGTAGCTCTTAGTTAAAAATAATAAAAGAGACTCATGTGAGCAAGGAAGTGCGTTTCTCAAACTGAGCAAGGGTCACTCTGACTTCAAGGTGCTCAGCACCTTTATGAGCTGTTTGGTATCATGCATTTGCAAATGCTTAATTCTTCAATATTGTTTTATATTCAGAGCGTCTACAGGTACAGGCTTGAAGGGGTCAGGCTGTGAGCTCCCCATCCTGAGAGCACTATGGGTGAGGCCAGATGTGTTGGGCTTTGTGTGGGAGCCGCAGATCTAACCTGGTGCGTACCGACTGAGTGACTGTCTTGTATGTGCTGTGAGTGTGGGCTCTGCGTTGTAGCTTGTTCAGGCAGAACTGTGCATGTATGTGCGGTATGCGGCTCTTTCAGCTATGTTGAAATTATCTTTGTTATATTCAGTTCCAAGTTCACAGCTGGGACTGAAAAACAGAAAATGAAAAAGGTATAAGTGCTTCAGCTAAGATATTGCCCTGGAGAACACCCTACCTTAATATTTTGTGGGACGGTATCTGGGGTGTTATATGAAGGCTTATGATGGACATAGAGATGCTTCATCCACTGTGACACATCCACAAGGTTGCTATGTCACTGAAAACTTGAAAGGAACAACTTAAATTTGGTTTGCAGAAGTACAGGTAAAACCAAACCTTGCTATGACAGAAGGATGGATTTTATGGAGCAAAATCACTGGGGATTTGAAGACACTCTGTAGGGTTGAGAACATCAGTGGGTGTTTCAGGTCAGTAGTAAGAGAGGCTGGAAACATCGTGACAGCTTTCGGGAGGCCAGGAGGAATCAGCTGTGTCTGAGAGGGCTGTAGGTGGGAGAATTCCCTGTGCTATCCCACACTCTTGCCAGCCCATGGACTCTGAATTCCCCTCTGAAGCAGGAAGGTTATGGATGCAGGATAAATACAAAGCAGAAGTTGGCTGTTTGGGCCATGCCCAATGTGATGTCCAGCAATCTGCTGGGCCATTAAAGGCCTACTTTGTCTACTGTTAGAGGGGACCTTGGATGCTGAAGGCAAGCATATGTGACAGAGTCAGAGGAGGAAGAAGTGAGAACAGAGCACAAAAGGAAGAGTGACTGGTAGAAGGAGGTCTAGTAACAAATTCTTCAGTGCAGCATTTTCCCAACTGACCAAAGTTAGCACTTCTCTGAGAGATGGTTGTTCTATCAGAAAGAAATTGTCATTTAATCTGGGAAGCTTCTAGCAGAAACCTGTTGGATTTTGGCAAAGGGTGCTTGGAAATGCCTGAGTCCCTGGGCCACTGGTGCTTAGTGCCCTGGTGGGAGCTAAGAGCTGGGAACTCTTTCATGCCCTGGAGCTTCTCTGGTCTTCTGTCCTTCGCTGATGAGGCTTGTGGGAGCCTGAAGATGCATTATGTCTGAGATCTGAAATGCTGGCTTCAGGGGGATGCATGCATGTGTGTAAGTCCCAGATGGGCTGGCCAGGATCCTGAATGATTGACCTCTGAAGTGCCTCAGCTCCAGAGCACAAGTACCTGGGGCTTGCAGGCTCTAGGGAACTCACCATTAAGGTACAGTAGTGTGTGGCACTGGCGGTGGTTGCTTTTCACAGTATGCTAGGTCCTGAGGCTGACTGATACAGGTTTCTGTTAGATTTGGGAGGCTGCTGAATTCCTGGAATCAGGAAGGAAACAAAAGAAGAAAATTCAAAGAGGAAAGAAATGATGAAGTGGCAGTTAAAAACTGCTGGAAATATGGAGGAGAAGATTTTAAATTGGAGAAGATTCAATCACTGGTCTTTTTGGTCTTTAGGTTTTAACACAAGCCAAATAGTCAGGAGGTAGTTTTATTTCTGGCTGTCACTGATTTTGAAGGACGGGGCGTTTAATACTGTCCAGCTAACTGATGGAGAAGAGTTTACATATGAAATTGCTTTATGGAAATGTGAAGAATCATTTACTTCACATAAAAAATAAACACAGGAAAATAAGAACAAAGGAAAAAGATGGAAAAGAAGACTCTGAATCTGCAACCTCAGGCTAGTCACAACCATGCAATTCTCAGAGGCTGAGGCACTGGTAAGAGATCAGAATCGGACTGGGAGCTGAGCCAAATCCCCAAGGAAAGACCACTGTGAGACTCAGATTAATCTTGAAAAACAATGAGAATCTGCCAGCACAGCAAGACACTTCACCCGCAGGAGTTTTGATAGCTGTGCTCTGACTATGCCCAGGTTGCTACAGCATCCACAAGGCTGCTCCGAATCCCACCAGAAGCAGAGGGCAGGTGCAGTTCAAAGTAGGTGTCCATTAGAAGTAGCAGCGGTGTCCCACCACCACCAGCCGTTGCCATTTGGACAAGACACATTATTACAGGGACCTCACCACTCTCTTCAGGATAGCGTAGCTTCTGGGATCCACTCGCTCGCATCTGTTCCTGGGAGCTTGGGGCATTTGCTGATTAGGGGAAAATTTTAGCTGAAGGAAGTGGTGGTGTGGTTTTAATTGCTTCTCTGTGCCTCCCTTGCTGCATCTAAATTTCCACTCCTTACTCCCAGCCCCACTCTTATTCTTGGCCTTCATTCTCTGGTGAGAGGCTAAATTTTCCCTGAGAGTGGGGAAACTCCCCCTGCTTTTTGTTGTTTTGATTCATCTGCCCCAAGATATTCAGTCCTGTAAAGTTCAAATTTGTTCATGCTCTTTTCCCCTGGTGGGACCAGAGTACGTAGGGGGGTGGGGGCAGCTAGTGGGGCAGGTCCGTGGCACAGGGGACACTGACTGGTGATGGGGATCCACAGCCGCTGGCTGCAGCAGGGGATCTCTTCTTCCCCACTCCTCCTCATGGACTGTTGGGAGCAGCTCCTTTCCTCTGGCTGGCTGGGGCTCAGCTTCCTCTGCTTTTCTTTCCCTGGGGGAAGCCCTGCCCCAGGAGATGGTGAAAAGCCCTTCTCCCTCCCAGAGTGCTGGATGTGTCTGGAAGAGGCTAAGAAGCTAGCAGGAGAGACCGGGCAAAAGAGGCAGCCTGGGCTGATTCAGGACACAGTCCTGTCCCACAACACCAATGTGTTAGTTTAGAGCTGCCTTTCCCCAATAAAAGCCCAAAAGCAGAAAACCATGGCCCTGAGCTGAATCTCTACTGGAGAGCCCATGGGCAGGGGACTGAATATTCAGGGGATGCAAGTCTGCAGGAAGATGAGAAGAGATAGCTGGGATCTTTTCCTTATTTTAATTTCCTTCAGGTTCTCAGATGACATGTCCTTGTGCAATCTCAGAGCACAGAGCATTCACATGAGCAGAGCCGCACTCCGTACGCCTCGTGTTGGGTGGTTGTATTAGTGCTGTTTTGATGACTGCGCTTCACAGAGTCATAAGGGAAACAGAGGTGAAGTTGCTTTAGGCTGTGCTTTGCCCATCTCAACTTCGGATTCTGACTTTGTGCCACTGAGTTGCTTTTATTCCCCCTGCAGCAGGAGAGAGGTACAGGGATAAAAGTCTTCGAGATGGCACAGAGAAGAGAAGGGGTGTCACCTGGTGGTTTATGAAAGCTAGCCAAGCAACGCAGGTCGCATAACTATGCAGTGCCCTTAGGGAACAAGGTGCATTTTTTCACTTGTTGTTCAGTAAGTGTCCCAGTTTGTGGTAGTTTTTAATATAATATCACAACTTTTTTTAGACGAACAGATGGCAGGAATCAGCAACTTGTTTATAATAGTCCATAAGAAAAGGCAGTATCACCCAAAGAGAGACCGGCATTTGTCTATTTTTAAGATAAAGGTAAGGGTCAATTCTGCTATTAAATTTTTTGCCTTGTCACACTCAGTCAGCACTAATCCCAAGGATCAGACGGAAACCACGACATTATAGCTTTTTCCTCTTCTTCATGAACACTAGCCACTTGGAGCTCTTTCATATATATTTTTGTAGGTACAAGTTGTCTATGAAACTAGCCCAGAAGCATTCTAAAATAAAATTAGAAACAATCCTGCAGGCAGAACAAGAGAATAAGGTACAGCACAACCTGCTTGGTAAATACTGTATTTGTGATAGGTATGGAAGCCAGACCAGAAAGCTCACAGGCTTCCTGGTCAGCATCTTAAGTTTAGGGTATCTCGTTAAAAAACATATCCTTCATGGATTCTGTAAAGCCTCCATTATCCATGGATCTTTTTCCCAAAGCTTCTATTTTTGAAGCCTTCCGTAACTCCTTTACTGCTTGTGGTATCTGTTTCAGAGTATTATGCTGGCAGAGAGCATTGGCTCAGTAGCAATGTGCATGCACAAGTCAAAACAAGGCCAGTGGGAAATATATTTTAGAACAGAATTGTCTGAAATAGACAGCAGGTGAACTGTCATTGGACATCAGTGTACCTGAGGAAATGTGCTGTTCTGAACAGCGAGGAGAGGCTTATCTGGATTTCACAGGTAGGCTGTGACAAACACAACCAGTCTTGCCTTAGGCAAGAGCTGGAGATTTCTGGGTAATCTGCTCCACACATGTGGATGAAAATGGTGGTGTAATGCAAGGAAATCACCTCCAAAATGAACAGGGGGAGACTGAAATGTTGTATCATCAGTGGGCAGCTGAAATGAAATCCAAAGTGGCGAAAAGTTTGCAAAAATGCGTGCAAGAGGAAAGAAATAGAAAGCTATAAATACAGGAAAGTGAGCAATAGCATATCTTCAGCAGTCTCCACCTATGCTGTAACTGGTCTCAAGGGAGAACAAAAGAGGTGGAATAGGTCTTCAGGGGCATAACAGAAATTTAAAATGTTTACCTTTATTAACAGATTGCTTAAAATCACTGATACAGTAATAATACTGCTACGTGTATTTCATTAGAAGCAAGCCACTGGTAAGTAATGGCTCTCGGTTATTATACAGGAGAAATACATAATGTCCTTCTAATGAAATGCTTCCACTGGTAAAATTGCCTAAAGCCAAATGGAACTGGACACTCTCCCTCCTTCCCTTTCACCTGGTTCCCTCTGGAGATTGTTTTCACTCTTCCCCAGGGTCTTGTAGAAAAAGGTCTGGTGCATGGAATGATCTGTGCACTGAGTGAGCACAGAGTAATGTCGTCAGTTCTAGTTAAATTAGTTCAAGCTGGATCTAGTCCCAAAAGTCTTCATCCCTGGATAAAACCCTCTGCCCACCCCCAGAGTTTCTTCTCAGCAGCTCACTTCTCCTTCCCTCTGTGACAAGCAAAGCATTAAATATAAATCTTTTCTATGACATCTATTTTTAAAGTCAGTGGAATGGCACAAGCAAAACTGAACAGCATTTCTTGTTGTCTTTTGATTAAACTCCCCCAGCTGTGAATAAGCAAATGTCATCAGCATTGGCTTCCCTTTATGTGTGCATGAGAGGCAGCAGGTTTGTTTCCAAGCACTGGTTGCAGCCTTGGGTTGCACCCCCTTGGCTGCCGATGCCTGAGGTCCCCACAGCCCCTGAGCTTGCACCACCTGCTCTCACTTGGTTGTCGCCGGCATGTCCCTGGGTGCCACGCTGGCTGGTGTGGGTCCGTCGGAGGTGTTACTGTAGGGATGGCCACCCTGGCTTGGCAGCACCAAGCGCGTCGTCCCTCAATCCCCCCACATGTGGACAAGATGGTTCTCCGTGATGTGCTGGGAGTTGAAGCATGCCTCTTCCCAGACTGCATATGTTGTCAGCTGGGTTGTTCACAGCTTGGCTGCCCTTGGTGACCTGTGACAGAGTAAGCAAGCAGCCACTACCTCTCTCAGCTGTTTCTCAAAGCAGCCGCTCTTTGCAGACAACATGAGGGGTCTCCAGCTCTGTGCTGAACAGAGAAACACCTGCATGCTATTTTTCAGGCACAGATTTTCCATGGAGGGATTGCATCTCTGCTTGACGCTTTCTTGCATAGTTTTCCTTCCCTCTGCAGCACTGGTGATGTGCTTGTTCGTGCCTCGTGGCTTCTCCCACACTCCCTTGGAGCCAGGGGAGGCTGCGGTGACAGCAGCAGAGGGCAGCTGCCTGTACTGTCCCCTCCACCCTCCCTCATCCCTTTCCTTATTCCTGTTTCCTTTCTGCCAGGGAACATTATTTTAAATATGGTTGGTTCATCTCTGGCGTCTCAATACATGTTCTTGGCCTGTTCTTTCTGTTAGAGATCCCCAGAAAGCCTTATCCCTTTTATAACTTCTCCTGCTTTCATCGGTCCCCTGCAGCACTGTGCTCCTCTGGGAGGTGGCTAGATGGCAGGTATTATAGGAATTAGAGGGATAAGCCCATAGCTAACTGGAACAGAAGACGAGTCTCCATCAATCTGTCATTTTCAGCTCACTGTCGATACCAAATGTTTGGCCAGGGTGGAGGTAAAATAAACAGAAGAGTGAACAACACCGCTGAAGTCAAAAGGGAGTCTGTAACTTGATATTAAATACATATAAAGAATCAACCAGAATTAATAAACTGTTAATGTATTGATTGTCCTAACTGTTTTTGCCCAAGGGATATTTTTATGGGTTAAAGGAGGTGCAATGTTGGTGAAAGGAGGTGCAGTAAATGGAAATAAGCCATCAGGAGAAGGTACGTTGATAAGATTTAAACATTACTTTTAAGTCTCTTTTTGAAAATGGAACAGTGATTTTATTTTTAAAGTCTTTTTACACAATGACAGATAAAGGTAGCCCATACAAACATGTTAAAATCAAGCCCAAACCTTCTTGGTTTTCCAGGTCTGCTGGTAGCTGTGTGGGTAGCAGCAACACAGGAGATGTGAATAATTGATTTTACTGTCTGTCCCCCAGAGTCAGTCATTTCCAAGCCAGCAGGTGAGTATGTACTTGCTGCTTCAAACTGGGTCCAGCTTGGAGTATGTGACAGTGGTATCTGTGCTGTCTCTTAATTGCAAACATTCATACAAGGCATTTCTCTTGCAAGGCTCATCTGAATCCCATGTGCCTGTGCAGATTCAGCTTTATTCTTACAGTAAAATTTTCCCTTCATTCTGCTTCCACAAAAAGCTTGCGTAAATCCCTGCCTCTCCAGATGGCACAGGCTCTGCAGCTACCAGTTAATACACATCACATATTACAATTATTCATAGCCAGTTCAGTACAAAGCTCCCTTTGTTCCAGAGATGACAAACCAGAGACTTGGTACCTGTGAATACAGGGATCTGGAAGGTCCCAGAGTGCCTGAACTGCTAAATAGCTGGCTGAAAAGTATACTACTTCTTGTACTTCAGACACTGGACTTTCTAGCTACAGAGAATGTTGTGAAGGACATTGTGTCATTCTGAAGGCTGGAAAAAAAAGCAAGAAAAATGCACGCTAACTCCCTGTCTCTGCATGTTCCCTCAGGTCCTCATGACAATTGATAATTCGTTGAATGCTCAATTTAAATAGAAATTGCTGTGTTTACATAATTCTTTTTTTGTAAGAAATCATTTTTAATTTGCAGATGTGTCAGCAGTGCCAGTGCACCAGATATTCCATCTGGGAAAACATTTAAATGTGTTTTAAGCAAGGACAATTTTATGGAGAAATTGTTGGGTTTTTTTTTCTTCCCCTCCCTCAAACCTGGTAGGTCTAGTATTTGGCTGGTGTAATTCAAGTCTTGAAGCACTGGAAGAATGGAGAGAATTTCAGACTAGTATTCTTTAACCTGTGAATTTATGGTGGGGCCACTGGTTTGAGGCAGGTAGTTTCTGGCAACTAAAAACCACCTGAGTGGAAACATTCATCCTGTGGCTCAGGTAAGTACCTCCACAGAGGGATTTATCTCCAGATCGAGAAACTTGTAACCAGCTGCCAGGTGGTGGCTTGGGCTCAGGCAGAGGGAGCCAGGCGGCGCTGGGCGAAAGCAGGGAGTGTGGAGCTGGTGGTGCTGGGCAGGCACCTATTGAGAAGGTAGCTGGAGCTTTAGAGTTGGGGTGCCACTGGAGCAGTAAGGGCCAAAATCCTCTCTGTTGCATAGTCACTCAGCTACCAGGGCAGTCACCCAGCCAAGTCACCTAGCCAGGCAGTCACCTAGCCAAGTTCAGTTCCCTCTCTGCTTGAGGGGGTTTGAAACCACATCTTTAGTCTTATGCCAGAATTGTCAATCATGTAATGGCTGGAAAAATAGAAGATATAGTTCTAAATACTCTTGCTCAGAGGAGGAATTGAACTATTGCCTGTTAACACTGTGCTTTCCTGTAAATAATGCCCTGGGGACCTCAGTATTGTAGTTAGTTTTTTTTTTTTTTTTTTTTTTTTTCTAGAGGTTGATGCAGAGACTTAACGCAAACAACATTACTTTTGAGAAATTAAATTTACTGTCCAACTGAACCATGGCTGCTCTCCAGGACCCATAGGGTCCTGTTTGTTTGGTTTGGCTTTGCAACTGTCTTTGTGAGCAAAATTTACTGAGGATAAATACTCTCATGCATTGGTAATCAAGCATTGAACTGGTAGTGCAAAAAGAGGGATTATAATCCCTACTTTGTCCCCACTACTTCTGTCCTGCATAGGGTGTACTCCACATCATGTGCTGTGATTACAGTTGCATAGGTCTCCTCTGCTCCATGTACTACAGCCCCCTTAGTCCAGAACCATATTTACCAGTGGTAAATACTGTGCTTTGCAGAAAGTCTCATCAGATGTGATGTTAAATTAGTTTAATTGCAAGTAAAGAATTTTGCTGGTTAATTCCGTCCTCTTCTGATTTACCATGTCCTTTGATCTTCTGCATTGCTGATCAGAGTGTCATGTTCCTTTTGTTCACTGGCTAAATCCATCTTTCCCATAGATCTGACAAAATGTTTGGTTCCCAGATGCATTCCTGATTAGGGCTGGCCAGGAATTTCCTGACATCTGCTTTACAGATGCATCTCTTCTTTGATGTACTTTCAGTAAGTTACAGGAAGGTTTCTGCTTCTGGGATTTTTTCCAGATTGAATTGCCATCAGTTTGAAAGTCCAGCAAAGCCTGTCTTGAGAAAGGAGCTCACGGGGATGTTATATTCCTTATTCTGTGGAAGTGACCTCCCTGGCTGGCTCAGATAGTCTGACAACAGTCTATTGAGTCATGTGAAGCCAGAACTTGGTGGGCTGATATCCAGCTTTTAAATTTCAGATCAGAATGTTTCAGGATCCTGAATGTGCTGACATTTTTTTTTTCAAAATTTGAAAATTTCACCTTCCAGTTGAATCTCATGCCTTGGTGGAAGATGGAAGAACACCTATGTTCAGACCAGGGTTATTCCTGGTAGCTTTTGCCAGTTCTGCAAAATATGGAAAGGAAGCTTTTAAAAAATGAATTCCCCAGGATGAAGAGGGTACAATCAGGGTATGTTTTTGCTACTGAAAACAAGAAAATAACACAATGTTTTCACGTTTTGGGGAACAGAGCCTTAGGGACTGAAAGCCTTTGTTTATCCAAAAGTCAGGCAAAATATAGGAAGCTTATTTAGACAGTGGTAATGCACAGCATGAGTGGTGGCCTTCGGCTCTGTTCAGGAGGGTCTGAAAAGGACAGCAAGTTCAATCTCAGCATCCATTAAATCTTTAACCTTTCTTGCTATTCTTAACTGAAACTGGTGGAAGAGGAAGTGGGAATATTTGAATAGATTTGAAATGTTCTCTTCATAAATTATTTTTCTCTGAGCGGATGAAATGCAGCACTGTATGGACACATTATGTTCTCATGGTCTGCCTCATTTAAAGAAACATTCATACCAAGCACGGTCGCAAATCTTTAAATGGCTTCTTTATTATTTTTCTCTTGTTATTGTGCCTCTGCGGGGTCTACATAGAAGAAAATCAGTAGATCAGCAGAATGCTGCTGCTATTGCGGAGCCTTTGTGTAGATCTGTATGGCAGTATAAATATGAACAATATTTCACTGAATCCCATCCCTCATTATTTTGGGGCCATTTCCTCAGCAGGCTGTCACAAAATACTAAGGACAAGTTGGGTTCACAACTACTTGAATGAAGCAGAGAATAAAAGAATATATGCCTCTTTGTGGAAAGCAAACCTGCCTAGGCCCAAATGGAAGGAAATCATCACAAATGCACCTTGTATCTACTTGTCTAAACAGACCTATTCATTTCTGTACAATATGCTTTCCAGTCCTCAGGTTGTCTCTCAGCCCATTTTTTAAAAAAATCAGCCCATCATAATAGGCATGCCGGAGATAGATTTTGTTGACTCACTTTAAAGCTATCTTATAAATATGCAGTAAGTATATTTGTGAGAGTTCAGAGCCCTACAGTCCCATCTTAAAAGCTCACGCGGTTTTTAGCTGTATTTCCACCTAATGTCTGACAGCATCACAGAAGGACACTAAAAAAAAGTCCCATAATCCAATTATATTGGAAAAGTCCATTATTTGAATCCTTCCATGGTAGGGACCTGCCATATGTCTCAGGAACACAAAAGACGCAATGGCTGCATGGCATCCCTCAACCATGGAGGGAGTATCCTAAGTATGGGGGCAATTTTAGAGCACATAGGTTTAACAGATCAGCGAGAGGATACTTTCTTGGTGAAAGGCTTGCAGGGAAGCCCTAGGCCCAGTTAAAAGGACACTGCAGAGTTTCAAGGAACTGATCCTGGAACAGCAAGCAACTGACGTCACACTGGAAATGTCTTTCCTTAATGCTCATTATTTAGCATTCTGCAGGAAATCTACACACCAGTGATTTAGAGCCCTGAGTGGGGCAGGCAAGCTACAATAATGGGATCATGTCTCTGTCATGGCTGGGGCTCCAAATGGCATTTTTCATGTTAATCTTGAAAATGCTGCCCCTGGAAACAGTAACTTAATCAGAGCCTGCAAAGAGATTGATTTTTACTCCCCCCCCCCCCCCCCCCCCCCTTAAATTGTCTTTGAGGAAATGCTTGCAAAAGAAAAGAGTTAATCTATGAAAAAAAAAAAAAAAAGTAAGATCTTCTTATTGACTCTGCTTTTCTTATTCCTGAAACAATGAACACTGCTGTTCACTGGGGAAAAAAAAGATAGTGTAGTATCTTCTCACAGGTATAGTATGACAGTTCTGGTAGAAGGTCAGACTGCTTTTCTTGTACCTAGTTTTTGCTGATTCAGTTTCAGTATTAACGAGATACACTCTCTCTATTTGCCCCATCCCTATTTTGTGTATATTCATTTTCTGTCACCTGCACTTAGGCCATTAAGTGCTTACCATTTTTCACGTTGTAAGGATTATGAAATCAGGATTGTTAATGCATTTATTTTCAGGAAATACTGCCACTTCATCTGAATGTATCTTTGTTGCTTCCACAGTAGGCAGAATAATTGCTACCATACAACTAAACATACTCGTAGAAACAAGTTTCCAATAAAAAACCCCAAGAACCTGCCCCCTGCCCATGCATGACCCTCCACATACCTTAGATGTTATACATTACAACTGAGCATATGATATATTCCTGTGATACACAGACATGGTCTCCACTGTTCTAACTAGTTATCTATAGTTAGTAAACCCATTTCTTATATTTTTACCAATGATGCTCAGTTAGTTTCGCTAACCAGCAGGCTTTCTCTGACACTCAGGGGAGCAGGCTGAGCACCACGAGTAGAGAAACAGGCAGTAAAAAGCTGCCCCCCCAAGCCTCCCCAGGAGCTAGAGAGCCATGGATGGGATGGCAGTGGGTTAGGGCTGGGTACAGCCACCCACACCCCTTGATTTTGGGGATTTCTTCACAGACTTGCAGTGAGAGGTCTGTGCTCTTGCCAGCCCCCATACAACAGTTGTGTGGGAACAATGTTATGGATGAGCTTACGTGTATTGCTTGTGCTACGGCTCCTCGTTCAGGGGTGGCTTGGGTCCAGCCAGCTCAGGAAGTAGGCTTGAGGAGCTAAATTTATCCTTACCAGCCTTCATAAAGGTGCTGAAAGCTGCTGCTCCTCTGGAGGAATTGTGAATAGCAGAGTGCAGTATAATACCTAGAAAATATGATATATACACAGAGGCAGGAGGTGCGCCATTCCTTTAGGCAGGCTCACAAAGTAACATGAGGATGTTGTTTTTGGGCTTTTATTGTCTTTTAGAGCTGAGTGGAGCTCCTGAGAACAGGGTATATTTCAAATGTAGTTAATTAAAGACTGTTTTGTTTGTGGAATTGTCCATGATTGCAAGTAGTTTGAAGAAAAACAATACACAGCATTTTTCCTTTGGTGCTGTTATTGGTTTAAGTGTTGCGTACTACTGTGGTATCCTGTAGCAAGAGAACGGAGAAAGCTATAAGAATGTTGCTAAAGCTGTTTGAAAATTAACCTTTTCCTGTTGAAATGTTGTGATGAAAGCAAATTGCCAGGGCAGAAACTTGCCAAAAATAAAAAGCTGAAAAATGATAACATTTTGGATTTCCCTAGCATCACTGATAAGAAAAGCGTTCAAGCCAGGAAACAAATAAACGCAACACTCCCCCATCCCTTTGATTTTTGGCAGACCACCAAAACCTGCTTCTTTTGTGTTTAGAGAGCAGTTTTTCATTCCTGATGTATTTAAAATTTAAAATCAAAGTTGCATTTTTTTTTTAAGTCTATTTTGTCAAAAGTTATTTTCTGCAGAGTACCATTTCAGCTGAATAGTTTCAACAAGCTCTTGTTGCTTCTGAACTCAGGCTTCCTGTGTAGTAACACATTGTGCTGTTGGCATGCTCCTCTAACTAACAGTCTACAGCATATTTAGCATCATCTGTTCCTATTTCCTTTGCTAAGTCATAGACATTGTGCCTTATACTTTCGGTATACCCTTGGTATTTATATAAATACCCTTATACTTATATATTTGTATTTATATAAATACCCTTGGTATTTACATTTTTAAAAATAAAACCCACTTGCAACTTAAATATTCCTTCACGAAATTTCATTTTTTACTAAACCCTACTCTGGGTTTAATGTAATAATGCAACAAAAGCAGTGTAAGTATTGCTGAACTGGTTGGCATCTGTTGCAAGGTGGTGAGCATTTTCATTTTCACTGAAGGTCACAGGATGAAGGTGCTAAATACTTGGCTTCTTGGGCCCATGCTACATATGACTGTGAACATCTGTTTGCATAGTCCTGGTTAAAAAAAAATCCTTATTATTCCTACATGTAGAGACAGAGATACTTAAGAACAAGCCAAATTTGCTAGCGTAGAGGAACCAGGGTTGGATTCATCACATTTTTTGTTGGGAAAGGTCAGCAGGAAAATACTACTCCTAAACAGAAGCAGGTATGGCTGGGGTAATTATTTGTTATAGGGCTGTTTCAGAATTATTCTGCTTCTCCTGTGTTCTTTTGGGCTGGTGACATTTGCACTCCCCTGGCCCTGGGACCATGTTTGAAGGCAGATCTGAAAGAATAAACCTAAAGGTCACATGGCATGGGATTAATCTAATCAAATACAGATTTTTACACTCCAGATACATGGTGTTTACCTATCACCATCAGCTCTTTTTGCAGTCAGAAGTGAAAAGTAAGCACTTCTGTGGTGTGAGTCAAACACCTATTTCATGTGGTCAGAGGAATCTTGTCCTGGAAGGACTGCAGAGAAGGGGAAATGGGGTCAGAGATAGACACCTGTGCTGCAGCTATCATCTCAGGCTCCATAAGATGAATCCCAACTGGAAGATCTTTGCTTAAACCTTGCTCAGAAGATAAGAAAACTGCTTGTTTTGTGCTGGAGTTGCACATGCATCTCTCCCTGCCAGCAGTCTCCTGGCACTATCTTCTGGCTAATCCAGAATGGTGATAAAAGTATGATAGCTGAGAACACTTAAAAATTATTTATAGGACAACACACAGGTTTTAAGCCCATATGTTGTTGAACCCTGCTTATAAGAGTTCTGTAATCTTACTTTCAGTGAAGAATTGACTATGTTAACAGGTAAAGTTGATCAACAGTAAGGGAGAGTCAGTGTTATTGGCTTCTGATTGGCAGCAATAAGGCAATGATCAGGTTACAGAACATAATTTTTGCAAAAGAAAGTACTTCTTCCAAAGAGTTTACAAAGACCTTTCCACTAGGAACCTTCTAATCTGTTGCTGCTGTGTCTTGGAATATGGTCCTCTAATACCTCATCTTGCAGGGTGTGATTTGAAAATTTGTATTGAAGCTCTTACCACTTGCTGGGAGACATCAAGCTCAGACCACAGTGCTAAGTCTGTCTGCTTCTCCCTGCCTGGCTGCCTGCTTATGTACTTTGCTTGGGCAGCTCTCTTAAAAATGTCCAACAATGCTGTTTGTGTGTGTTTTCCAATAAGGTTATTATCTCTGGTTGTGCTTTTCCCACTGAAGTGCGCAAATGGACATGATTTCCAAGACTGGAAAGCACCACCTTGGTCTTTCAGCACACCTCTTGTTTCAACATGTAATATGGAAAAGCAGCACATCTTTTAAAGATAAGCTGTTCTGAAATTAATTAACTCTTAGTGCTGGCAAGTCAGATCTTACTTGAGTGGAATTTGTCTGACCGTGCCTCTAGTCAAGAGTTAGTTTGTTGGCAAGGCTAAAGAGTTGTCTTCTGCCAGGTCTGCTCTTTGTTTGCCCCTTCAGGCCTACCTTCTCTCTGTTCTATCTTTCATAATGTATGTTTTAAGCCCATAAGCCTTATAACACCAACCTTGCTCTCAAGCCCTTGGTTCTTTTTCGTGTCTTCCTGTGAACATGCTCCACATCACTGTGGACAACCAAACCAGGCCTGCTATTCCTAACTGGCCAGCCCCTGTACAGTAGCAAAATCCTTTCTCTACTGTTAAATACCTGCCTTTTTTCAAAGTCAAGGACTAAAGCAACCCTTCACGCTGCTCAGTCTGACAACTCCCACGTACCATCCCTGGATTCTGGGTTCCTATCCAGTAGGTGGGATCTGCATCCCATACTTTGTCATATTTCAAGATATCTTTTTCAATGCATTGGAGCTGCTTTTCCATGCAATTGAAATCCTTCTGTAAGGGATTCCTCATTATTTGCTACTCCAGCAGTCACTGTAATCTGCAGACTTTGTTGACAACGATTGTAAATTTTGGTATGAACCTATATTTAAAACTTCACCTTAGAAGACCAAATAGGGATCACAATTAATGTATGATATATGGGCTCATAATGGCATCTTTTTAAACATAGCCATAAAACTTTAAGGAGCTCTTGTAGCTCTTTTAAAGTTGATGGCAAAAGTATAAATGAAAAATAATTTTCTTTATATTTGTATCAGTATGTTTCTGGAATAGTTTAATCTGTTATATTAAATGTTTATGACTGGAATAAAATTATTATGATTTATTGAACCAAGAGCTAAGCTATCCATACCAAAGTATGTTCTCTAAGCAATTGTATAGACAGCCACAAGGGATTATAATGAAATGTTGAAACAGGAGAATTTCAGAATTAGAAATTGTTCTTCATGTTTAACTTTCCAAAAACTTTCTCTTCAATTATATTTGTTCTGTTACAGATTCTTTACTTAGTTTTCAGTTATTCTTCTGTGCTACTCTCTCTTGTTAGCAGACGAATTATTTCTCCTTTTTCCCTCATCACATTAGTGGTTGCAGGCATGTTGTAACATGATGCAGCATTTCTTGGAATAAAGCAGAGTGGAAAGTGTGACCAGAAGAGATTTGACAGTTCAGTCTAGTCTAACACCATGCAAGGCAGGAAATGTCTGCATCACTTAATGAAAAACAAAATAAGATTAGATCTTGTGAGATTGTGGGGACCTTTAAATTATAAATCATTAATAATGACACACTCAAAGGCACTGTAATATTGAGTTAGGGATCAACATTTCAGGGTGCTTCTGTGAAAATTTCTAAAGCCTAGAGCTAATGAGAATATTTCTTAAGTGTGGAAAGAGATTTTGTTCTTTAGTTAAGTCTGGATATCTTGTGCTGTGTTGCACCACAGACTTTACAACAGGTTTTCTTTAGACTCAGGTAGTATAACTGGCTACATACAAAGATGAAACAGGTGTGGGACTAAGGAAAAAGTTAAAATTAAAAAGAAAAGTGTATTCACATTGGAAAAACGATGTCCTTTTAGGTCAGAAAGAAGTCTCATCTCTGATAGTTTGTCTGTGGCATGTCTCATCTGCTGCTCTCAACCTGGTATTTACTATGCTGTGACAAAGCTGTATCCTCATCAGAACAGACGAACCAGACATTTCCAAGATTGGGAGTAGATGTCTCCTTAGTTATACTGTGAAGCAGCTTCTCAGGTTTGAGAAAAACAACATAAAAGCTTGAGCAAATACAGGGAAGAGCTTGACTTACATACTTGTCTTCCATAGAGAGCTGCCTTTGTTCCTGGATAGCTCTGTCCAGATTTTAACATCTCCATAGGGAAAAAGCTGACATGTTTCTGACTGCAAGGTTCTCCCTGGGACAGGGAAGATCTAAGCATATCTGCAGATTTTTGATCTGAGGATTTTAAATTCAGTTGTGCCCCTTTAGGTCACAATATTCATTATGAACTGTATGCATGGTAACACTGTGAATCTAGAGCTAGAATTTTAAAATGGAATTAAAATATCTGATGGAAACTATCAGTTTTGTTGAAGTAGGTACTAGGTATTATCCAGGAATACTTTGCTTTCATTTTATATGTTTGCACTCTAGAAAAATAAACAGTAAGCTGAAGTATTCTGATAATGATTTCCGTTATTTCCTATGTGCTTTTTTAGTGAACCATTGTGAAAAAAGCTGAGAGTTTTCCACTTTTCTGTCCAAAGCCTTTAAAAGGTCAGAATTTGCAAGGTCCCAAATGTGTGTATTTTGAATTTGAATCTCATTATAGAAAAAATTGGAAAATACTCTTTTCCCCAAAAGAAAAAATGGAAGAAGAGATACAGAGGCATATATATATATCCTGACTCTGAACCAGAACAGCAGAAGAAAAGTGAGCTATCAGTAGAAATATATTTTACTGTTGCCTGTAATCTGTGTTTTCCATTCACACCAATTTCTGAGAAGACTGGAGCCTATTTTCCATTTGTTGTATGTGAGTAACTCCCATTGTTGAAAATGGAAGTTATTTGTGGTATCAAAGAGGAAAATGTGGTTAGAATGTGATTGTAACTGTTTTTTTTCCTAATTTTCTGTACTGTGTGTTATTATTTTGTGGAGTGACATCTTTTTATTTCTTCTGCAGTGTTTCTCATATTCTGAATAAGGCCAGCTTGCAGTAATTTCAAGAAGAAAGGCATCCTTTGCTTCAGTGTGCTATCGTTTCAGGGCTCTCTGCAGGCAAACCTGCAGATCTGGATACTTTTTCCCCCTCCACTTTGGTCTGTTTTACTTTGTTAAAGTCATGCTGATGGTCCCAATGATCTGTGCTCAGCTGCTGAGTTTTAGTATAAACTGGAATCTCACAGTAGTCCTTCTGGCTCATATCATCAATTTTAGATTCATAGGTTTTTAACAAAAAGAGCTTAGTGCATCACAGGAGAAACTAGAAAGAATTTCTCAGCTGGGGGGGCAAGCTGTCTCAGTATTGGAAGCCATGAAAGGGAAGAATCACATTTCTATTACTGGGGCAATGCTGCTAATGATTAAAATATTCCTTGGTTATGCACTGAGGAAGATAATTTTTCCAAACAACTGTGCAGATTCAGAATGATCAGGTCTTGTGACTTTTATTGACAAGGGGAATTTTGCCCTTAAATTAAATGTGAACGATGGGCCCTGTTGAATAGCTTCAACTTGGAGGAACTGATTTGTGCCAGGCACTCAGTGCTGTGCAGGAAAGCAGCACAGAAGCTGTCCTATTGCTTTTGCCTTTCCTTGCATAGTCATATCTGTGCTCTGGTTGTACAGAGAGTGGAGCTGCTATTAAAAAGTGAAGTGTCAGTAGTGTCCTTGTGATCTAAAATGGTTTTATTGTTTGTGTAGTGTGTTTTACATTTTGCAGGTTTAGATCTGGTTGGAAACCATGTGTCTCCAGTCTGAAGAATCCCAGGATGGAATTTGTCTGTCTGGCTTTACCTCACCTTGTAACATTGAGGTCTTCATCTGAGCTTTCCCTCAACTACCTTTCATTGTCATTTGTAAGAAATGCACACGTTTATGCCTTAGTTCTAAAAGCTGACCTAAAAGAGATCAAATGAGCTCATCCTTCACAGAAGAGAGATATTGCCATTGCAGTTCCAGAGGTAGCCATATTTGCATTTGAAAATACCCAGAATCTAAGAAAATCTCTCTCAAAAGGACAAACAAAATGATTTGGCATGAAACAATGTGATGACAAAAGATCTCAGAAAGCTTTTTTATTTTGTTGTTGTATATGTTTGGCTGTATTTCAAAGCACTGTTGGCTGACTCCCTGGCTGATTCCTTCTGGAGTACAGCTGTGCACTGCAAATAAGCCTGTCACCTGAACAGATGCCAGTGACCTTTTTTATCCTGCAAAAAAGTGGCCTGCTTCCTAAGCATCGCTGTATGAGAAACAGATGCAATGTTTTAGCAACCAACTATATGAATCACTGTCTCTTGTCTCTGGTCAGTTTTCCACTTGTTGTTGAAAGATTGAGTACACCCAATCTCAGTGTCAAAAATTTCCTTTGCTAAATTCAGGCTACTGATAAGCCACTCTGAAGTACATTGGAAAATTGAGATCCTTAATGTTCCTACTCAAGCAAGAGAAAGGGGAAGCTGCTGGATGTAAGAGTATGAGCCTCTGCTGCCTAAGGACAAGTGATGAGTCAGATTCTGTACTGCTGTGGTGCTATAAGAACTGCTGCTGAATGCCAAGTCTTGCCAACTGTGAAATTACTATTTCTGCTTGATAATGTTTTGTTTCAAAGCAGGAGCTAGAGAAAAGGCAATAACTGAACTTCTAAACCAAATCAGACTGCTTGTCAGAACTTTTTCC
This sequence comes from Phalacrocorax carbo, assembly GCF_963921805.1. NCBI lineage: Eukaryota > Metazoa > Chordata > Aves > Suliformes > Phalacrocoracidae > Phalacrocorax > Phalacrocorax carbo. The sequence continues at coordinate 129,626,115 of NC_087513.1, read as the reverse complement.
TTTGGTCTTCAGCCAACAGTCACATTTTGGAAAGCTTTAGACTTGATATCATTTCAACTGTCACACAGTTTTCATTTTCCTCCCAATTCATTAGATGATTTGGTTGAATTGGTTGTATTTTAAAGCAATGCAGTCACTATTATTTTGCTAGGTTGGGGTATACTCCTTTAAAAACATGCTTGCACATTGAAGTTTTTTATATAGTAAAAGTATCTGTTGTTTCCAACACACTTTTAAAAGCGAATTTAGGGTTTCATTAAAGAGTTAGACTAGCAGCCTTGAAAATTGAAATCCTCAATTTTTTTACTAACTTGGTAGAGGAAGGAAAATTTTTCTACACTAACAATGCCTGCATAGCTGTCTCTAGCATAGTTCAGATATCTTCTGGGTATTGAGGTCTCTTTGCTGAAAGTACAAAAGGCTATCATGGATAGTACATTGGCTGTTATGGAATTCATATTTCTGTCAGTTAAACCTGTCTAGGATCCTGACTGAGTAAGGTACTTGGACCTGGGTGTAGCATTCAGTTTCTGAGCAGTATTGCTGAGTTTAACAGGCCTGCTCAAATGCCTGAGTACTTTGGCTAAGGTGGGGTCTAAGGGCATCAATGAATTTTTGTAGAATTCTATGCAAATAGCTTTCTGATACGTGCATTTGTCCAGTGGTTCCTGAAGGTCAGCAATCCAGTAAGGAATTGGAGGTGTAAGACTCTCCTTCCTATTTTTAACTGTCAGAATCAGCCAGTTTCTCTGCTATTCTTTTCCAGAGGGAATAATGATACTAATTCCACACATGGTTTTTGAAATAGGCAACCAGGATGTATATCTAAGGTGAAGTAAAACCAAGTTTCTAGGAGTCATTTTGAAGCACTGATAGTGCCAGTGTTTTCTTAATAACCAGCAGGCTATGATGCACAGTTACCAAACTCCAAACTAAATAAATAATATTTGTTGGAATCATATGTCCTTTTCTTATAAGAACTGATAACATTAATGCTGATGTTTAAATATCTATGTTTTCACCATGTTTGCTTTGTATAGACTTACTCAATGATTCATTAACTCTGAGCTATCTGTGGATTACCTATGCATCAGATCTGTCTCATGAAAAATTTAGTCTTTCCTCCTGCCACCTTTCTCACCTCCTTTTCTGACATGAAATACTTTTATACCGATTATCATCCTGCCCCTGAGTAAGGTGGTGTAATGTAGTTTGACCTCTGTGTGACGAAGTTAAAGAGCCAAGCTCTAACAAATAAGGCTGAAATAACGAGATTCGCTGAGATGAAGATGACCAAAACCCCAAGCCAAATCTGACTAACAGGTGGGTTACTTGAAAATTATGAAGTAACAACTTCCAAGCTTTTGGAAGTCTATCAATTCAAGGACATGAGGGAGGCATTTCTGAAGTAAATTTTTTCTTAAAGGTTGTTCTCATTCTCCCACTGGAGCAAAACGTATCATGCAGCTTCTTGGCTGATAGGTTTGGAAAGAGATATGGTCATTAAACTGCTTCAGAAACGGTTTTACTGCAGGGGTATGGCCTCATGCTGTCTCAGCTGCAACCTTTGGACCAGAGGGTGCCGGCATCCAGAGTGCCAAGCGGGGCGGCAGGGAGGGCAGTGGCTTCAGCACCACGGCTAGCGCCCCCCCCCCCGTAGGCCAGGCTTCAGCACCACGGCCAGCGGCGGGACGGCTGGGCGCGGCGTGACGTGACGTGACAGGGCACGGAGTGACAACAGCTGTTAATCGTTTGTGACTGCTCAGACCGGTAAACTGCTAGTGCTGACTTGCCTGTAAGGAAAAGTCTTTTTGTGCTGGGAGGAGGTGACTGGGATGAGCCTTGGAGAAAGCACAGAACGGGCAGAGCATGCTGGAGAGTGGGCACTGCCTGATGGAGCCTGTGCTATGGGAAAGAGATAGGCCTGGGATATGGCCAGACCAGAGGAGGTGGAGCTGAAAGGAGTCCAGCATAGGACAGTGCAGAAGCAAGGCTTGAGGTATCTGACCTCAAAATCCAGAATGAAACCAGAACTACCTGACAAAGGGTCTTCTTCACCCCTCTCTGGTGCAGATCCTGCTCCATGAGGATAATTCATAGTGGAAGCACCCCATTACCTAAATCTCCAGAGATCTGTGCAGCTAATAACTTTGACCCTGCTGGTGATTGCTGAGTAACTGCCTGCAGATTTCTGCAGAGAGGGGTTTGCAATTAACTTTTTTAAAAAGTATGGGAAGTCATGCACATAGACTCTGTGGAAGGAACATTAGCTTAGCAAAGATTAATAGTCCATAGTTACCATAGGCCAAAATAAATCTTTCTTCACAAGCTTAATTTCTCCTACTGTTCCTGCACATTATCTTTCCTTAGGATCTCTGCTCATACAATATATAGCATGGAGCTGTCCTAGCAATGAGTCAGGTATGTTAAGGAAGTGATTGTTTGTAGGACTTGTCAAAGTCAAAAAAGCTATAGTAATTGAGGCAGAGGACTGCAAGAAGAGACAGGGCACTCCTGATGTGAAACATGTGATGTTCTGTCATGGAGAACTATATTTTCAGTATCTGCCAAAGAGTTCCTCTACAGTGATTGGAAAATTGCTTAAACCAGGTTTTTCACATTTGGCCACTACTTGGACAGTCTGCATTTTCTCATCTCCCATTTGAAACGATTATGATTCCTGATTTCCAGAGGTTTGGGCACAAGCAGCACCACCTGAGCTCACTGGAACCTGTCCATGAAAAGAGGATTCTAGGAACATGTCAGGTGCTACATAACTGCAGGGATTATGAAAAATCAGTTCCTGTGAAACTCAAATATACTTCCACTTTACAACTTCCAATTTCCATTTTAAAACTCCCTGTGCTTAAACCTCTACCATTTAATTTTCTTGAAGCGTTGGGAAATATAAAATTCTTCATATTTGGAAAGTTCTTACACTCAGTAGAAGAGCATGTAATATACATTCATAGGCATTATAGCTGTCAATTCTCATTGCAAGCTTAAGTGCCATGGAATGTAGAGGCAAGAATGAAAACCCAAGCTAGAATAACTAAGAAAGCAGATAATGGCATAAATGGTATTTCACCTTTTGGCCACCTGTTGCAATACAGCCAAAACCAGCAGTGACTGAAAGTCATTACCGTTTGACAGCTGCTCCATGAGCTTTGTAAAATGACTGTGTAATTGTTCTCAGCCTTCTTTCTTGTGGACAGGTGTCCATACCATGATTAGCACTAATTGGCAATGTTGTTGGCAGTCATGGAAGGAAAACTAATGAAAGAATGAGTGTGGAGGGGAATAATTTTCTCAGCCCCCAAAGTGATATGCCTGTCTATGTGCCTGCCTGTTCTGGGAACAGAATGTCAGCTCTGTGCCCCTCCATATTGTTTACAAGGAGTCAAGTTCTTTTAAGAGAGAGGAGCACTGACTAGTTTAAAATTGAATTGAAGCTGACAGTGGAAGAAAGACCTGGTTTATAAAATCGTGAACTTCTGCCTTGAACAATGTTTGTTCGATTTAACTTGGTTAGAAAGTAAATTTTGATTTCAGAAAGGGGGCAAATGTGGAGAAATAGCTTTAAAAATACAGCATCCCAAGGAGAACTGGAAGGGAGGGGGTGTCCCTTTTCACAAAAGCATAACACCTAGTTAGGGTATCATCTACTCTGTCTTTTGGACACTGTCATCATAGTCTTCATGACATGATCAAGAGTTTATCCATCTCAGAACCAAAATATTTCTGTCCACTGCCTGGATCTGACTTTATACCTATGTCTCTGTTGGATTTATACAGAATGATTGGTAGGTATAAGACCAGAGTTTGCTTCACGCCTGCCAGGTGAACACTCAGACACCTGTAACATGATTGGGGAAGATCATATGTAGCAGATGCAATACAGTCTCTACTTATTCGAATCAGCAAATCTCTGTTTGTCTCACTATGTGCCATAATATCTGAATTTTGATGAACATGGATGATGTCTGTATGGTCTCATCAGTAGGAAAGGGTCATGGTGACCAGTGCATAATGACCTATTCAGGAAGTTACATCACTCACTCTGAACAAAAATATAGATTCTGATGTAATCTTCTATCTTAGTCATTATTCCTTCTCCAGACACCTTAAAATTCTTATCTGTTCTCTTAAGTTTGAGTTTCTAAGTCAAGATTGCTTCATACCTACCAGGTCTGAAAACTTACAAGCAATCACCTTTGCCATAAATGTTTATACTGTGGTCTTTTCTGGAGGCAGAGGCTGATAAGTGCAAGTTGATAGCTTGATTGATAGCAAGTTGATAGGTATGGAGCCAAACATACTGTAAGCTTGTCCGGGTTGCTACAAAATTCTGCAGTACAAATGGAAAACAACACCAAAAAGCCTGCTATTGGTCAGACAGGGGCAGCTGGCACTGAGGGAGGGTACAGTAATGTATAGTTCTTAATTCTCAGAGCAGTCCAAAGTGAAACATATGTCTTAGAAGGATGTGGAAAAAATAAGAAAAAAGATGAAGATTGTGTGTGAGGAAAAAGAGAAGGTAATTTCTAGGAAGTGAAAGTAGGTGCATGAAGGTAAGCTCAGTAAGTGTGGGAGGGTATGATACTGTTGTGCTACCATGTAGGAAAAAGAGACGGGGCATGCACTGGTCCTTGTATATAACTGTGTTCTCCTCAATGACTTATCAGCATGGAGGCAACTGCATCTTGTATAATGGATGTACTTTCTGTAGGATCAATACAGACTCATCACACAGCTGGCAGTATTGAACATCTTTTCTGTCTCAGCCTACAGCATTTATTCTCGCTTGTTGCTTATCCCACGTTATGTGTTCCGATGACATGGCATTAATAGGTTTTGTTGGGTAATGTTAAAAAAAAGCTTGTCTCCACACACACATGGGAGTACAGAAGAACAATGGCAATGGGGAACCTGAACAATATCCTTCTCTAACCCCCTCTGGGCTGTCATGGGAAGGTGACCAGCCCCATGGTCTGAGGATGACCCCCATTACAATGACTCAGTGGAAGGGGTCTCTGGAGCACCTTTTGGGCAACAGGGATAGCCTATAAGAAACTTACTATGGGAAGACAGGAAGAGTGTTTTGGAACTGAACAAGACTTTTATGGGACGTTTTGGTGAGGAGCCAAAGGTGGAGAAAAGGATGCATCTAGATGACTTGGGGAGGAAAAAAACTGAGAAAGTAGAGGGGCAAGGGGCTGGTTCCATGTAAAAAGGTTGCTGGTCAGTATGCTGTTTGGCCATGCCTGGCTCCTGGTCAGGGTAGTCTGTCCTGTCTTCTCACCAAACTCCATTTCTAACCACTTTCCTGGATAAGGGACTCTTTATACTGTGTGCACAGTTGTATGCATAGATCTGCTCCAGTAACTGGAGTAGGACCACAGGCCGTAAGTTGCCAGCACATGGGGCATGGGAGAGTGCACGTGTTAGTGTGTGATCATTAGTGAATATCAAGCCACACTAGCTGGTGAGATGATAAGTGGCCTAGGAGCCAGGTACTGTAGCAGCCATAAGTCTGGGCCCGATACTAGAGAGACTAGAGTGGCTGAGAGTTCAATACTGGAGGGACCAGAGTCTTCAAGAAAAATACTAGGAATGGTGCAGTCTAAGCATGGCCTGAGACCTACTTGGGTGTGTGTGTGGCCAGCTACTGTGGGGCTGGTGCTGTGCCTGCACGTGATTGTGTGTATGTGCCTGTCTGTGAAGTGAGGGGTCTGTACCAGCAGCCAGAGTGGGGTTTGCACACCACATACTGGCAGCTGGAGAGACCTGTGATCCAACATCCAGGTACTGGATAGACTGAGTGTGTAAGACCAGGTATTGGCAGGATCCATATTGTATATATATGGATGTATTTCCCATTAGCGGACCTTCATCCTGATCAGCCAGAAAGGACATTGGTGCTGTTTGAGTCTGTGTGAGTGCTGACTATTTCTGTTTATATTGTTCTATGTGGCTATACGTATATATGTGTTGTATACATGTGTGCGCGTGTGTACTTACTGGGAATACATGGTTGTATTCCCAAACTTTGGGAGACTTTGGATATTTTCCCAAACATGATCTTGTCTCTTGAGAATGAGGAGGATAACCTGTGGGAGGTAAAGGTCCTAAAGCAAAGGAGAAATAGGAAATATTCTATTTGGGCTGGTCTTCCCTGTGGTACATCTATTCTTATTTTCTAGAGAAATCTAGTCTTCCTATATTTCTATTTATCTTTATTAAGTAAAACAGCCACAGAAATGAAAAATGTAAGAGTTGTACTGAGGTTAGCTTTTCTGGAGAATGATCCCCTTGCTAAAGAACCTATAGGTATTACTCTGTTAGGATAATTGTGGCATTTTATCATGTTGGCACATCTTTTGTAATAATTTTTGTTCCCATTATGCAACAATAGATGCAAGGAAACCTTGGCTTAGGACACCTGTTAGCAGCTTCACAGCTGCTGCCGTATTGGAATTGCAGTGGTAGTTGTCACTCCAGACAGGCTGTCCCCTGAGAGAGCTGGCATTTTAGGGGTCGCTGCCTGCTTGTAAAAGCCTGGACCAGTCTGAGAGGTCTGGCTCTTAGAGCACTGCCTCATCCTGCTAGAACAGCTCTCCTTTTACCTGTTGCTGTTATAGGCAGAAGGCGATTTATAGGACTGTGAGAACACAAAAACCAGAGACATAGGATCAGGGATCTCCAATGCCATTTCTGTGATAAAAATTAAAGGGTTAGGGTGAATACTCTTCAAACCTAAAAAAGTTATCTTCTGCTTTTATTAATAGTCATTTATAATGCCAAATATTTTAAGTATTTTAAGATCAGTGACAATATTCCCATTAATTAATGTCTTTACCTGATGACTATGGCAGTAACAATATTTTAAGAAAAAGGAAGAAATCTTCAAGTAAATCCCCACTGTATGGTGTTCATATGTTAGTGCCACTGCTGCTTCTTTGCATATTGTTTTCTGCCCCAGAGGGGTAAAACTTTAAATTGAATCACTGCAGGGTCACACTCCTCACGTCATTTGTACATGTATACTGTGAATGAGATTATCTTTTAGTAACAGCACCAACTGGTTAAAGTGTCATGAATTAATTACACATGAAACAGTAGAGAAGCTTTGAACTTGGGGGCAAAGCAGTAACCAAAAGGAAATAAAACTCCTCCCAAATGCTACATATCTTCATACTCAAAACTCTGTTACTATAATTATAGGGCAATGATGAATTTTTTTTTTTTATATGAAACTGTAACAATAAACATTCTGTGTTGCTAAGGTACAATCTTTCTTGTAGCTGTCCTTACACGGTATGACTGGAAGCCAAGATGTTACGTTCCTTTGCAGGGACTTCAGCTGTATGAATGTCTCTTAACTGGACATATGTTTTCTGTCTTAGAAGGTTATGGCTTCTGATAAGACAGAGCCCCTCTGGCAAAACTTGAAGGATAAAACTAAGCATCTGTGAATGTAGGAGGAGAAATAATAATATTGAAAAGGATTTCTTAAAAACAAAAGTAAAGGTAGCCAGCTGAAAAGTCAGGCTAAAGTTGAGGAAGAACTGTATACAGCTCCCTTCACCACCCTGCCCACCCTCAGGCTTCACTCTGTGCACTAGAAGTTACCCAGATGCCCTCAACTCCGACATTGTTTGACTTACACTTTTTTGTATCAAGCATTGTTGGTGTGACGTAGGGGCAATAGACTTTAAGGTTACATATATTTTAAATCTCACAATTTCAGCACTCTACATTTAAACTCTGTTCAGCTAGATGCATTGATTCCCAAAAGCTTTTGAATAATTCAAGAAAGTCAGCTGTCAGTAGGTATATAATTTGGAGAATTGCCTTTGTGCTTTTTAAAAACCTGGAGCATGTGCCAGCAACTGACTGAAGCTCAATTTTAACAGTTATGTACTAGAGCTCAACTTGTACTGAGTTGTATTTATATGTATAGACCCTGTGGGTTTAGACTTCTCCCATCAGTTTTGTACATAGACTCCAATATCACATTGGAGAATAGTTTCATGTTGTGATATTGAACAGAGAGTTGATAGGTCTGATAATTTCCACCAAGATTTTCAATATGTCGTGATACTTGAATGTTAATGATCCGTTTCTATAAAGCTGTGAGTGTTGCCTGTCTAATTTCATGTTATTGCAAGACACTAGAGCCACTTGAACTCAATCATGGAGTAAAAGAGTAAGAAACTCTCTAAAAGAGGGAGAGAGTGAAAAATTTTCTTAGGGAACCAAGATATCCTAGATTGCACACAGCTGAAAAAAATGAAGTTTGGACATAGAAACTAAAAGCACATAAAAAAACCCCCAAAACCTTTTATATATAAGCTACGCTGTATAAGCTAAATCATATGGCTCATAGGCATATGACAAGATTAAACTGAAGCCTAACGCATATAAAATAAGTTAATATAAAATAAGTTTGATGAACTGAAGGCATTCAGCACACTAAGTATGTCCTTAACTGTGAGCCTTATTGTCTCTGTGCTACTGAGGAGATATGGTAGCTCACTGGCTTTTTTTAATAGTATGATGGTGCTCCTTGGGAATCAGACCCTTGTTACATTCAGCACCCTACAGGATGTGATATGGAGACCTGCAGAGCCAGCATCATTATATTTGCGTGGAATTATGTGCATTTGGTACAAACTTTGGCTAAGATTTTTGCCATGTGTGAGATGGAGTAAGTGATCTGGATCCTTGGGTTTACTTAAGCATAAATAAGATCAGAGCTTTTAACCCACCTGATTTTCTCACACACTCACTCGCTTGCTTCTCCCCACAGCACTATGTTTACCTGGCAGGGACATCACTGCTGGTCCAGGAAGGTTGGGCAGAAGGTTCTGTTGATTTGTGCTGGGATACTGCTCACAGTTACTAGTCTTGGGTGTCTCTGCCAAAGGTCCCTGGGCAACCCCAGCATTCATTTCCCTGCACCTCTCTGATCTCCAGGATCACTCCCTAAGTCTTTCCTCCACTCAGGAGCCTCCTCACCTTCTTTCTGAACCTCCTTCTCTCTGAAACCATCTCTTCTTTTCATTAACCCTGCTTTTTTTTGGCACCTTTTTTCCCTGGAAAACCAAGCCCCTGTTTTCCTGTTTTCTCCCAACCTAAGGTCTATATGCAGAAGCACAGTGTGCAATCACCCTCTTACCTGGTAGATCTGCCTCTCTTTTCTTAATGGGAGGATTTAGGACATGCCACTTCCATTTAGTCCAGGTGTTATCAAGGTTTACGATCAGTCCCTACTGGTTGCAGCAAGCCCTTAGCAGGCTTCTACCTGACAACTCAAAAGTTCCATTTCAAACATTCATCTCCCCCTGCAACACATGCACCCAATCTGCCTCTTGATAGTGTTCACAATTTAAACTAGCTCTTCACATATGACATTCTTGCATTTCTATAATAGACTTAAGAACACTTCAGTCCTTGCCAAGGCCAACAAACCATCTTGAATTTTTTAATCAAAAGCATATTTGGGAGGTGAAATCAGAGGAAAAGACATGGAAGTGCTACCCAACCCCCCCGCCCCTCATATTTACATTCATATTGCCCAAGATTTTTTCCTTTTATAGTTTAAAAAGATTTGAAATACTTGAAGACTAGCTCTAGAAAGTGAAGGCAAGTGGATTTTCATCAGGATGAGAAGAGGTGTTGAGAGAAGGCTCATCAAGAAAAGCCATTCCTGTGGAATGACTATGATTTCCCTCTAAGACCCGATGTTTGAGCACACTGGGTGAACTGATCCCCTAAAGAAAAAGGACTGCTCTAGTGTCCACTAGCTTTCACATGAATGATTTCCACTGGCAGCTGTAGGAGAAAAAGGTGTGGAAAGAACCAAAGTTAGAGTCTTGATGATTTCAGTCCCCTCTAGTAAGAATATATATCTTTTAAAGCTTGAGTAATTAAAGTGTGACCCTATTCATTTTGGTCCTGTCAAGGCATGGTTCATTTTATTTCTCCTGGTGGCTGTTATTAAAGTGCATTTATTACAGCTGTGGTTAATTAATTAAGAAATCAATCAAAATAGCAATAAAAATAGTTCTGCTACTTTTTTCAATGTAAAACCTCAGTTTTCCCAGACATCAGTGGGTTCCAGGGCTACTCAGACCACTTTTAAGGTTAAGGTCTTAAAAAGAGCCTTCAGAAGGTCCTGCAGCTGGTGAGGAGCCTGGTTTCTCAGGGTGGTTATTGTCCTCGAGCAGTGTTTCTCAAAACTTATGATAGCGTCCTTTCCTTTCAAAGTGTGCACCTTAAAGGGATGTGGCAGCCATCTCAGATGACCAAGCTAGCTGGTGCACGAGTTTGCATCCTTGCTGAGGGTAAAAGAGTTCACCTAGACAAACTGCATGATGGCAGGAGTGAGAATTCATGCTTAAGCCCAGCACATGGGCAGATTTGTCATTGTCCCTCTGTAACTTCGCCTCTGTTAGAGAAGGATGCATGTTCTTTGCTTGGGAACCCGTTTTTGTCCCCTACCAGTAGCACACGTTGCCAGGGTTAGTGCTGGTTTGTGGTGTCTGTCATACTTTGAGGTTAAGTGTCCAGTCCCTTGATGTAGGGATGCCAGCTATGTCTGTGACTAACTTCACATAGTTTCCTGCTCAATCTCACTAATACCCTACAATAATATTACTCATCAATTAATTAGCCATGTAGTTAAGCGGCAACTAGCCAGTTTTGCCAATATAGATTTCACAGAGAATTTAATTTTATTGTTCTGAAAATTGTGTAATAGGCTTAATTTTCTGGTTAGATAGTTCAAGTAAATGTAGCACTTGATTTTAGAGTGAAGCATTCTGGTAATGCTCAGTTATGCGACACAGTTGACTACAATACCAGTTTGCAAGAAATGAAAACCATTCTTTCATAAAGGCACAGTGGTTTGAGTCTGCAACTGTCTGTTGCAGATATTCAAATGAAAAACTAGCTCCTTTCCTTGTCTGGGCTAAAGTAACAGCTGTACAAACTTGAAGGTCACACATTTAAAACAAAGAGTGAAAAGTTACTTACCTGTTTAGAAATAAGCTTCTAAGTATTCAGTGGTAAAATTGACAAAAGCTGTATTACTACCTACAGTTCAGCTTTGGGCTTTGACAGGATCTACAAAACAAGGTGCTTGACCCTTCTCTTCCATGTGCCTCCAGACTGGTAGGTGTTATCTGAATACATGACCCAGCATGAGGCATTCCCAAAAACTCAGTGGGAGGGCATAGGAAGGCCATGCCATTTCTTTACTTCAAGTTAGATGATATGGAGGGGAAGTGAAAAGGAAGAGAGAAGCAGGATGCATGATATAGAGGTTTTATTACTTGCTTAAAAGGCAGGAAAAGGTTTTTAATGCCTGCCAGAAATACTCTATTTAATTTTCATATATGTTTATATGAAAACATAAATACAGATTTCTTTGGATCTGGGCTGTGTTTTTTCCTTTGGAAATGGGATGTATGCTTTTTAATCCTTTAAAATGTGTGGATTAATATGTCTGTAATAATTACAGGTATGATTAACAGCAATTTCTTTCTTTGATTACACATTCAAAGAAGTAGAAAACAATTCATTTAGCAAGACAATGTTTCTCTCCCCTGCAATCCACCATAGGAAGGAGGAAGCCAAGGAGGCCAGAGGTGAGGCAGCTCCACCAGTGCCAACAGTCTGCTTATTTTTCTTTTTATCTGAATCCAGGCAAATCTCTTGGCTTGCTGAACTTTGCAAATACGGGGAGAGGAAGAATAGGGTGCATAACAGGTAGATGAGTTTGGTGTTGTCACTTTTGGAGGGTTGGCCTGAATCTTACTCCCTCAGGCATACATCTCTTCCTATTCTTGTCAGCAAGAGACCTCTGTGTCCATAACTTTCATCCCCTTCCAGGGTCCGTTCTCATATGTTCCTTAAATTATTTTCCACTTCTTTGGTCAAGTGTCCAGATTTGCTCCAGCAACTGGATGGTGGCTGAGTCTTTCTCTGAGGCAATTATATTTTAAGAGAAAAATGCAAAATTTACTTGACTCTCTGTTAACAGATTTTCTGCTGGATACAAGAGTCTCAATGAGGTAGAGCTCACTGCTGTGGATGACATGGGAAAGTTAATGCCAAAGCTGTAAGGCTGCTGTTGGTTTTTAAAATTTTTTTTTTAAACTGTAAAGTTTGCTGATTCTCTGCTTTTTGAACCATGAGAATTATCTTAACATTTTTTGCCTGAGTAGTAAATTATTGTCCTCCTCACCTCCTTCCACCCCACTATTGTTTTTCCATCTCCACTTCTTATTCGTATCACTCCTTTCCTGCTTTTCTTTCCCTCATTGCTCTACTCTAACTTCCTTCATAAACGCTTTCTTTTTTCTTTCTCCCATTCACCTCTTCATGCTTTTATCCTTACCAGTTCTTAAGCTTCTCTCACCCTTAGTGCGGTTACCTGGCCTACAGTAAAATCTCTCCTAGATGTGCACTCAATAATAATTAACACCCTATAAAAAGCTTTGAAACAATAATTTTTTGCCCCTGATTATGGGCTGAAGTGTTGGTTTGAGCCAAAATGTATTTTATTTAACCTTAAAACTATTGTCTTACCCAATCACAGCCATTTTTCTTCAGTTTTGAACAAATGCCTCCAGGGTTGGAATGGGACTATGTTTGCACGGAGTAGGGTAGCGAATACCTTTGGGCTTCTCTAGCTCAAACCCATTACTGTGTCATGTACAGGAAGAAGAAGGCATATTCTAAATCATAACTAAGGCCAAACAAACCTCTCAGAATGTTTTCTAATCAATAAGGCTTTCTTAAAATATGGCTGAACCTGAGAGCGTTGGGCTTCACAGCCTTTTCATGCAGAGTTTGTACGAGGCAGACCTCATAAAAGGACTTGACTAAGATGTAGCTTTGATATTGCAATATGCCTTATTAAGTAACTCTTAGAGCTTCTTTTTCTGCTTCTTTAACTTATGAGAGTATTTACAGAGTCTTTATTAGAAGTAGGCTTCCAGGTTTCTCTGCTTTTATCTTGCCACCTACAGTATTCAGTGAAGTCTAACTTGGGAAGGAATTGTTCTTGGCTTTATCCTTTAAGTGATCTAGTCCTAACAATGAGTCCAGAATGATCAAATTAATTTATGTTTTGTCACAAATTGTTACCTACTTGACTTGTCTGTGTAATATGCAGCCTCACACAAAAGAGCTGTTGGATATGTTTTCAATTGCATTGTGTGAGTCATTGTTCTGGAGGGAGCTTTTATTATAGATTGAATACCTGGGATGATAAATTTACACGTACCAGAACAGATACATGCTGTAGTAGAATTATACCTGTTTCCTATGTGTGCATATATCCAATGCAAATATAGATTTGCATTAGTATGCATACAGACTCACTCAGACTTGGAGACAGAAGGATGAGAAAGAAATGTCATGGTGTTACCAAAAGGAAGCACAGGATCTTTGGTCATGATTATTCCTCATTATTCCTGTTGCTGCATATGACGAGGTTGTTCACACAGTCCCTGTCCTTCTTGCGTAGTCATTTAGGCTGCTTGTCTTTTCCAATGCTAAACCAGCAACTTCAAAAGCAACATGATGTGAGAGAGGAGGAGGAAAGGCTGATTCCGGATGTGCTGAAAAGTCAGAAAAAGCCCACCTGAAGTGAGAAGCTGAATACCTACCAGCAGAAGAGACCATCTTTAACCTCCTGCAAATACATGAACTGCTAAGCAGGAAGTAACCCAACTCCAAGATCATGGTACAGGGGGAGAAGTTTATAAACAGGTGAAACTGAACCACAGTAATTGGAAAGCTAGACCAGAAATAACTGGAAACCTCCATGCTACAGCCATAGATGTTAGGGGTAAGGGTGGGGTTTGTTTGTTGTCTGTTTCTGGCAGCTGCTTTATGTTGCTGAGGGCAGGCAGGAAACATTGCTCAATCATAAGGCCCAGGTGCACCTCACCTTGCCTTGCCATCTGCAGCATGGATGGACATATTTGGGTCAGGCACACTGAGCTCCACCTACATATTAATGGCATTTTTGAAGCTCAGTTTCTCTGCTCACTTTAGGTCTCTGCTTTAAGGTGAGTCGTGCTCTGGTTGTGCCCCCTCCTCTCTACTCCCTGCAGCAAGCACCTTGCTCCTGCGGACGTCTCCAGCACACACTGAAGACATCTACACTGGATCAAGTGACTGTCAGCTGGGCTTTGGGAGTTGGCTGTGCTTACTTTTGCCCTCAGTAAGAATGAGGTCAGCTATATTGCCTGCGGTCTCGGTGAAAGATTTGAATTAGTATAATTTACCTTGCATTTGCAGCAGGCTATGCCTGCACACATGGCTGGCCACTACTGTTCCACTGAGGCAAGCTGTCATGTGTCTCCCCAGCACCGATGCAGTTACCCTGACAGGAAAAGTGCTTCTATTAGTACTTTTTCTGCTACGTGAGTCAATATCAGCTGGAGTGGCAAAGCTTTTTTGCTGGTATAAGCTAAGTCTATGCTAGGAGTTGCCCCTGTAGTTAATCTCGCATGCAGGCTCTGATGGGGGGCCCATGGAGACATTTCTGCAGGGATCTGCTGGGGGAATCCCAGAGGAGTAAAGTAATATCTGGCATCTGATGGGTGAGGGATGAGGGGAAGAATCCTTCAGAGAGTGAATCAAAACATGCATTGCAAACTTACTCCCCAGTGTTAAGTCCACAGGAAACTTAACGTTGGGTGTCTAAAGCTCAACCCTGGCAACCATGTCCACCCGACAGCAAATGTAACTGATTAACACATTCAAGCACACTAAATTTTCATTATTTGATTTAAAATATAAAATACATTAAAGGAATTAATTACTTTACAAGTTGGTTTCTGATTGCTATGTCTTGCTATGTTCAGTTGCCTGCAAAAAACTTTGGTTTCATTTTCAGGTTCACCTTTTTTACCTCAACTGCTTGGGAAACTGACATCAAAACTGAACATGGGCAAACTTCATTTTAAAAAGCCAGCTGTCCTTCATATCTACTGTCAGTGACAATAGCCAGCTTTTGATGTGTGATTCTGACAGTGAACCAAAAGAGAAAATCTGGCAGTGGTGCCCTGTTTGGGAATTTTGGAAGGAGGTTTTGGAGATTATTTTGGGTTTTCTGAACTATCTGAATCATTTGCTGGCAGCCACAGGCGAGTGGCATTTTACAGTATGTTAAAATCAAGCTTTGATATCTGAAAATAGCTCCTTTGGTATGGAGCTTGTCTTCCTTGATTCTCACATAAGCTGCATATTTATCATAGCCGAGTGATAAATGGTGAGATACTGGTGTTTTATATGCAGTGAAATGACAAGGTCAGTTTTAATTAAGCTGAGATCAAGCCCAGTCTGTATTGCACACTTCTGATTAGGTTACTTCAAATTAACATAAGTTTTTGGAGACTTCACTGAAGTCAGCGGTGTTAAACACCAGCTGTGCTGGCAGATAAGCGTGGGATATAAGAAGGAGATAGAATTCACATTGAAATTAGCACTTGGCACAATATAATTCTCTGATTGCAAACTATGCGAAGTTGCCTGCACTAATTGGTTGATTTTATTTGAAGCAGATGTTGTTAGCTTTCCCACTAATGATCTGGAGAGAATTTTTTTTTGAAAGACATGCCATGTTAGGTTCTCTGCAGTATAATAAGCTAATTACAACTTTAAGTACTTGCAGTAATTAGCACAATGTGTATAAAGTGGTCCTGATCTTTTCACCCTGCTGCATTATTGTTAGGGCATCTTAAAAAACAAAAAAGAGAGCTAGCTGGATTTAGTTTCCCCAATCTAGCTTCTTGTTTTCCCAGACTTTTATATTAAGGAGATAATGAACTAGACTTTTATCCTTATTTTTAAGCACACCAAAAAGGTTTAAACCTTTATCCTGTTCTTCTCCAACTCCCCTCTCTAAATCAAGTCTGTTTAGTCTTATCTTTGTCCATTGAGGTAAAGCCTTCCAGGATCATATAAATCCCATTAGTAAATAGTTCTGTACAGCAATGGAGTATTTGTTCTCTATTAATTTATGTGATCACTTGCCCACGTATTACTGAGATCAAAGGTGTATCTGACTTGGAGAAAGAAAACAAACAAACCCACCCTGAAAGCTTCCTTCCTTCTACAGCAATTGTGCTCCCTGTAGTTTGTCCTGATGGTGATTAAAAACTGCTGGCATTTTGCAAAATAGTCACAGGAAGAACCATCAAGTGATCCTGCCTGTAGAAAAAAGAAAAATCAAAATGAGGTGTATGAAAATAGTGAATCAGAAATTATCCTCGTAATACCTTTTGAAACTCAGTATGACTGCTACAGATAGTAGGTACACTGCAGAAATGGCTGTTCTGAGAAAACAGTTTACCAAATACTTCAGTTTACCTAGTGGTCTCCTGGTGTGATTTGGTGAATCTTGCTCTTCAGAAATCTTCAGCTGGTATTTATGTCAAAGATATTTTTCACTTATTTGTTACTGGAAGCCGGATCTAACCATTTGTGCAAATATGGTCACATTTCCTAGTTCCCTTATTCTGTGGGCTGAGGAATGACATGATGAACTCAGACAAGTGACGCCATTTCAGGAATGCTGCTGGGGCCCCAGCCACTCATGTGACACATTTAGGCTGGTTACCAGACACTGGTGCCATACAGCATCACCTTGCCACTACCTGAGAGAATGGGCAGGGGCCTGTCCCTCTGAGTTTGTGATCTGGGAAACTGATTTATTGCCTGGAACTACAAGGGCAGGTATTTCCATACAGCAGGCACCTTGGGCAGGTGTTTCATGGTGGACCATGGACTGAAGCCTCTTCACCTTCAGCCAGGTTGAGCCGCATTGTTTGCAGCCAGCGGGCTGTCCCCAGCACACAGAGGGCTGCACAGCAAGAAAGAGGTGACAAAGTACAAGGCCTGCACAGTCTTTTGGGCTGGCAAAGGCATGTGCAGGGGTATCCATGACACTTGTGGAGATATAGCAGCAGGGAGACCCTGAGCAGCCAGCAGTTTGACTGGACTCCTGCTGTGGGAAATGATCCTCTCTGACGAAGTGCATCAGGCCCAAAGGTTTCTTCTTTAGGTCCTTTCAACTGCAAGTCATATCTGTGAGCTTGGTGCATATCAGAAAACAGGATAGTTTCAACACATGATGCTTTCTCTTTTTTTTTTTTCCTCTTTCTTTTCTATCCTGGTTTTCAAAAGAAATGTGTCTTTCGCATATTAGGGCATGGATTCACTGTCCTTTTTTACCTCTCTATAAAGTGCACATAAGGAAGGTGTTCAAAAGCAAATCTTGGATTTAGCATGATATACTTCACTGGGGTATTTGCCTGGTTTAACAAATGACACAAGATTTAAATGATTTATTTACTTTCATCAAACTTTCTTCTTTTAAATAAGCTGGTAAATCTACATCTTGAGAATGTGGGTAGGAAAAGGAAATATTTTTCATCATGACAGTGGTGAGCTTTAAGGAAAACTCTTGAGTTAGCACTAAGTCATCACTCAAAATAAACAACAATTTTATTTCTGTGACTCCTTAAGACCAAATTTATTACTTTTATTGCCTTGGGCACAATCTTTTCGTTGCGGGTTTAAGCTAAAGCAAACATGCTACTTCCCTTCAGTCTGAGGAATTGGTAAGTAAAGATTCTTTGTTATTTTAATCTCATGATTCAATCTCCTGCTGCATTAATTTGGTGATTTGACTAATTGGTGGTTTAACCTATTATTAATGTTCCTCCATTAATTTCCTGATGCAATTTTAATGGCATCTTGATGTCACTATTGAATTAAAGTCTGTTTAGTTTAGAAAAAAAAAAAAGGAGAGCAGTAGTTTTAGATGTCGTTATCTATTTGCTGAATTTTAATGTCTTTATTCATTCTAATAAAACTCATGGAAGTATAGAGAGCTGTATCTTTTTAATATAGCAGATTGGGTTTTAATGCCGAGTCAAGCAACCAATTTCCACAAGAAGTTTTGTGGTTTTTACTAAAACAGAATCCATTACATTATTCTTAACCCAATACTCTACCTGGAGATCCTACTCCAAAGAGTACATACAATGCATGTAAGGGCTTCTGTGTGAAAAAGCAGCTTCTGGGTCAGGAGATGGTTACCATGAATATTCCCTCTGGGCTATAGCAAAGTAACAAAGCAGAAATTGAGTTCTTGGCTTTGCTACAGCTCATTCTAAGACTCCGCAAAATCTCTTCATTTCCTTGTGTCTCACTGCCTGCTCTTGACCCAAGTGAAATGGGGATCTCACTTTATTCCTTTCACCTTTTACATGTTTCATCTCTTTGTGATGTAAATGAGACCTTTTTTCACTTACATTTATGATCTCTACTGTGCTGGTTGGGATCTTGAAGGGCTGTGTGGAACAAAACAATAACGGCAACTGCGTCATTAAAAACAGGTAATACCAGATATGGTGGAACCAGAATAGCTCATAAATTGGAAAACCAAGAGTGACCCTACTGCTCCTGGAGCTTTGCCCTACTGGATCATGCTTGCGAGGCACCGACTCTGGTGGAGAGGAGTGCAAGATGTGTCGAAAAAAATGATAAGAAATACTGTGATGTGAACAGTCATCTCATTTTCTAATTTATTTAGCAGCATAACGTAACTCTCAGGGGGACGAGCTGTGCAGCTTGCCCAGTGGCAGATGTGGTGACAATGCGCGTCTGGCCACGCAGCACATACACGAAGCATCCCCACATCCCGGTCCCTCTTTGGCTGAAGAGACACTAAGGTCAAGGCACTGTTTCCTAGCAACTAATGAGAGCTGATTAATCCATTTGTGGGCGTCACATGCTGCAGCGATGTATGTGAGCCTGTGCCTGCTTCTACTATTTGTGTAGTGGCAGGAAAAGCAAGTAACAATTACTGATGAACGACATCAGTAATGCTGACAACGGCATCATTAGAGGTATAAATAATCACAGCCAACAGTGACTTTCCAATTTTAAGGCTAGCATCAGAATTTTGAATTTCTAAACTGCACTGTTGTTTCTTTGAATGCTTTGGTATAGATGGACTTTAAATGGGAAGGGAATGATCCTGGCAGATACAGGTGGTTCAGTTTTTCCAGAAAAGTCAGCTCTTTGCTTTCTAGTGGATTTGCTGTGTAAGCAAGTCTTCCCCTCATCTTCAATATATGTACCACAACTGCCTGATGAAGCTAAAAGAAAGTGAAACTTTTCTGAAAGTAATTCTTACAAGTTTTAGGCTAGGGGACTCTGAAGAGTTAAATAAAAAAGAGGGTATTTTATATCGCATCTGCTTGCTGTCGGCAGCACATGCTCCAGAAGGGCAGTACCTCACCCTGTCAATGTCTAATGAACTGTGCAGTTCCATATGATTTATCATTGCTGGTGTTCCACCAGGAATGATCAATAATATATTCTATATAATTTCTTATTACTTCCAAATGCACCCAGCAGGGTAGAGGAACTTATATCAAATTGTTGGAAAAAAGTAGAAACCCTTTCCATATTTTAACAGAGGAGACCTCAGCAGACTCGGTTTGTGTTTTAAATGCTTAAAGTAAAAAATAAAACCACCTTTCACATAGTTTGTTTATGAAAAAAAATAAGAATTTATATGTGGGAATGAGACTTCAGAGTGAATAGTATTGAAGAAGGAGATAAAACTTTAAAGAATCTGGTTTTTGCCATTCAGTTTAGACAATAAAGCCAGAAAAGCAAACTCCCTGAGGCTCCGAAAAAAGTAACAAGATGCGAAGTTTGGCTGAGACCCAGCTGCAGTACAATGTTGCCCTGTTTCTCCTGCCCTTCATCTTCCCACTCCCTCAAATGCCCTGCGTGAGACCTTCCATTTCAGGCATTAATTTTACATTTTTTTCCCCTGCTCAGGAGGATAATGGAATGCAAAATTGTCTCCCCTGAAACGACCAAATTGTTTTGGGGGCAGAAGTGAAGGGAGAGGGCCAATTCTCTTGCTGAAAACCAGACCAATCTGAGCTATAATACGTTTTGTGCCTCTCTCTATCATGATCACTTACCCTTCTCTGTCTTGTTTATTCTAACCACTGAGAAAATTGTGCTGGAGAAATTTTCTTCTGATTAGTGATTAGGCACAAAAGGAAATTTGGACCATCTGCCCCACTCATTTCTTTTCCTTTGTGCTAGGCTCATACCAGCACTTACCCTTTCTCACCAGACTTTCCTGAGAAGGCTCACTCTTGTGTGCTGCATTCACACTCCCCAAATAACATGGAGATCAGAGCCCCTTGACCAAGGGTGCTTTGGAGCTGAGAATGTAAGGACTGTTTTGCTTTTCTAAATCTCCGAAGTCACTGTGGGAAATGGCTGATGCTGGCTGAGAAACATCCAATAACACCCACTGCACAGACCTTGCAAAGGAGCAAGGCGCTTCTGCCCGCAAAGTGAGAACACAAGAGTCAGAGCACAGCGGTGTACCAGACTGGCTTCTTCCAGTGTATTTAAATCCCAACTGACCTCTGGATCTTAGGAGAGACAGCTGGACAGTCAAGAGTAGGAGGTTATACACGAGGTTTTAAAAGCAAGCAAAGATGCCTTTTACATGTTGTTTTAAACCCCCTAGCCTCTCCTCCCAGGAGGCAAATGGCAGGACAGATTAACCTCCCCATAGCTGTCCAGTACCCCACCACACGCAAAGCAAATATGGCAGAAAGGACTTTGTAGCCTTTATAAGAAGGAAGAAGTGCACCCACTCTAGCACCCACTGAATTTAATGTTGGGGGTTTGGAGATTTTTTTGAGAGACTAGAAAAGAAGGGGAAAGAAGCTGCAGTTTTGTTCCTGATGATTTATATAAGAGGCATTTACCTGGGGGACAGTTGTGTATATACTGTTTAGCACACCTTACTCTCTCACCTTCCCCAGCAGGAAAATGCTGTAGGCACATACAAAAAGGTGTTTGAAACCCCAGCTCTTAGAGAATCATGCTGGGGTGAGAAGAAAAGAGGGACACATGGTAAGACTGGACCGTATCATGTGATTAGAATCTTTTTTTCCACCGCATATTATTCTGCCCTTGCCTTGCTTTTCTTTTAGTCCAGCCCTCCCTCTCCCCCCATGGCCCCCAGAGTTTATCATCTCACCCAACTTGCCCAGTTCCCCCACAGGAGCTGACACTGCTCTCTGACTTCAGAAGTGGGAAGCGGTGAAGCAGTCCTGCACTGCGAGCATCCAGAGGCTGCTTGTGAAGGCTTTGACTTCTACCACATTTAATAAGCCACTTCGATCTGTTTAAAGGTAACTTAAATATGCCTGCAAAGGTAAATGAAAAGAAAATATTTTAAGAATGCATTCCTTCTGTGCTTATGGGAGTTGCAGGGCAGCAAGTGAGAGCAGTGGGCAGAGCCTGGCCCTAGGTGTTTCCCACCTGGGAAGAGATGAATGGGTCAGGGCTGGGCAGGAGGTGGGTGGAGGGATGAGGCAGATGGGGAGGGATGTTGCCCCACAGTTAACACAGGGAATACATTTCTGTTAGAGGCAAAACTAGAACTCCAGATTTTCATCCTAATTTAAGCTGATAACAAATACTGAAGTGTCAGCATCTCAGTCTCTGTGTTCTAGAAAAAGCAAAAGAATCAACATTCAAAAGTTTTTGTAGCTCTTACTAACAGGCTGTTAACTTGAAATGTCTCCTTATGTCTTAGTTAGCCAGTACAAACGAATGAACAAAGTCCTTTCTAGAACCTCTTTGCAGGACATACATCAATTAAATAGGTGGCATTAGAAGGTTTAAAATAGGATAGAAGAACAGCAACACTTTAGTTGTCCAATGAGTGGGACTTGCACCGAGAGCATGGAGGGATTTGTTTTGAAATGCTTGTGTACAAGCGTTTGTGGCCTGGCTTCCACTCCATGCCTGCCTGGGGCATGTCTTTTCTGGCTGAGGTTGCTTGGTGCTCCAGTCACACATTTAACAGCCTTCTAAGCTTTCTTCAGCTATTTCTCCCTTGCTGTCAGTATCCACTAAAAATAATGCCTAAAAAGCTTACACGGGCACAGACGAGGCCGATTTCCTACACAGGTCTTACAAGTGTACGAGTGGTCTGCTTTACCCTTCAAATGGTTTGGAGTTGGTCCTTAGCCTTACATTGCTGCAAGCAGTTGTTGGTCTCATATGGACCAACCAGACCTCTGATGCACCTTCTTGTGTGGAATAAGAATTTAGACTTAATTTAAGGGTGGCTCAGCTAGATACCTCTTTATAACTTGGAGTCACTATGGTGCCTCTGGATCACTTTGCTTTGCCAGTGGTCACATCTCCGTTCTGAAATGATAAGGTTTTTTGGTCAAAAATTGTCCAGCAGATGGATGAGGAGGTTCTCTCAGTAAAGTCCTTTCATATAAGTATAGTTAAGCACTGGGAGAACTTATTCTGATGCCTGCTTGGTTATTTTAAGCAGTGGTTGCTTCATACAAACTCACGATTAACAAGAGCTTTAACCCCTGGGATCCCCTTGTTCTCCTTTGTGTGGCCCTGTGAATCTGTCTGTAGTTATGAGTGTCCAAACTTCTTCAGCAGGAAGACTGAGAGTATTTTTTCCTCTCCCCTGGTCCCCTGTGGGTTAAGACAAGGATGATCTTGGGATATAGTCTCATGCAAGGCCATTTCAACAGGTATCCTGACGGTTTTCACCACGCAGTTTCGAGTGGCACACTCAGCAAAGGAAGGACTTGCTTCTTTTCTTGGGGATAAGAAATACCCTATCTTAAGAGTTAAGACAAATCTTCACTGTGGTCTGGAAGGGAATCACTAGAGCCCGTTTCACCTGTGGTGCAGCCAGACATTAAATTCTGAGCTTACAGTGCATTGCTCCTTGGTACGCCAACAGAAGCTTGTTCTGAAGGTGGTGAGCCTGTGAGAGACACTGACTTCTCACGAGTCATCTCGGCCACTGCAGAATGTGTCTCCAGCTCCTCTCTAACACTACCACATGCCGGGTGGCTACCAAAACTTGGTGGGGGGCTAACATAGAGGATATTTTGTCTGGGGTGATGCTACTCACCGCATGACAACTGTGGTCTCTCTGTTGTGTTATTCTGGTGTCTGCTCCCATGGGCAGGGAAGACATCTTTTTGTTTTGTGTTTGTGCTGTACATCTTGCTCCATAACTGGGTCTGTAAAACAAAAATAACAGCTTTGCTTTACTGACAGGGCAGCTGATAGGTTTTTAACCATACTCTGATTTTATTGAATGACAGTCACTCATTTGAGCTCATCTAAGTTTGACTTCCTTCTCAACTCTGTAATTTGTTTTTCTTTGTGCAGTATTGATTTTTTTTTTAGAAAAGAGAGCCAAAATCAATTAAAACCAAACAATTTTTGACACTTTGGGCTTTCTGCTGTGGTACCAGTTAATCACATGTTCATAAATATGCTAACATATGGGTCAGAAAGATGACATTAAAATTTAATGCACTTGGGGAAAATAAATTAAAAAGGTCTGCTGGAGAGGTTTTGCCATAGTTCTTTTCCCGCAGTCTGTCAGAGGATGCATAAACCTGTGACCTCTTTTGTACACAATTACAATGTATCTCCTCTATCTAAAGCTGGATAATTACAAGGTTACATAGTCCCTTGGCAGGCTGAAGAAAAGGTTACTCTCATTTTCTTCTAAAGGCTTTAGAGTAATGCTGTGTGCTGGAAAGGTGCACAGTCATTTAATCCGGTGTGAATGGAGAGGAGGGATGGTGTCTCTTGCCATTGCTGCTTAGTTACTAATGAAATGACAACCCCGAATTTATGTTTTCGTTAGCACTATCATTCTCCTTACGCACACAGAATGTGTGTGAGCAAGTGCATGTGTCTCTGGGCTGTGACGCGGTGGCAGCGTACGGTGCAGGGCGTATTGTTGGCTGCTCGCGTGGCCTTTGGGCTTCCACTGCTGGCCATGTGAAACAGTGAAATGGAGCAGGTCAGGGGAAATGAATGGGCTTCACATTTCTGCCTCTGCTAAGTCACTGTTCCTCTCCACTTTAAGATTTGCCTATCCTCCCAGTTAAGCAGCATCTAGCATGCAGGTTTGCCTGCAGGGATTAGTTGGAGCCAATGCTCAGTGATTCCTACCAACATCTCCCCGGTGGACCCAGCAGTTTCTTCAGGATTTAAGCTATAAGATTTTTAATGAAGTGCCTAAGACTTGTTCGGAAGATAACCTTCTAAATGGGAACTAGTGCAGTGCAGTCGAACTGGATGTCTGCCAAATGGCAGAAAAATGAGTCAAATCCACCCCTGGGTAGTCAGCTGGGTTGAGCCCGGGAATTTCTTTTGAGCAGTATCTAAGAGGTCTGCCCAATTCCTTTGCCTTCAGCATGAAAGCTGAAGCCAGATGATGCCTATGTAAGTAATAACTTAATGCAGCACAGCCTTAGTCACTTCAAAGGGAGTCGGTCAGTCTGGGAGGGCGGCAGGCTCAAGCTGAGTCTGGTGCTTTGCTCCAGACCTGATTCTGACCAAAATGATAATGCAAAAACTGAGGAGTGAGATGGACATCTTTTTCTGAGGAAGAATCTGTTGCAGTATGGCTGGCACACTGCAGACACCTGTGTGCTGCTGAATAGGTGGCCATAACACAGGCATTGCAACGGTGAACTTTTGGACAGGAAAAGAATAGGAAGTGATGGATGTAGCAGCAGCTACAGATGGGGAAATGTGTTCACATCTTAAATGGTGCTGCAGGTTACAGAAGAAAAGCTAATGCTTAAAGGACTTTAAATTCATCATCTCACCCACATCCAGTTTAATTTATCCCTCTGCTATAGTAATGCCAGTCACATGATATGATGGATTCCTCATTATAGTGCATGGTGTTCCAAATCTTTGCTCCCATAGAGACATTAACTGCCTGTCCCAAGCAGAAGGCAAAATCCTTTTCTTTTTCTTGCCCTGGCACCAATGCTGGTAACCTCACTGAAGTAGTTCAGTGAAAGATGAGAAATACCCAGTACAGAGTCAGCAGCTATTACAGCCAGCTCAGAGCAGACTAGAATATCACGTGTCACTTGTGACAGCTCTGTGAGTGCTGGATTTGCTTCTGGGCAGCACTGACTGCCCTCTGCTCTGAGATTGTGGCAAAACTACAGGTCTGTAGGATTCAGCATGCCAGACTACTTTCTGGGCTGTGATCCTAGGATCTTGAAATAGTGTCTACCACTTAATGCAGTCAGCAAGACTAATAATTAGAAATGTATCTGAGGAATACTTGGAAAGCATAAAAAAAAAAAAAAAAAGAAATGAAAATATTCTTTCCTTGGAGATTTTTCTTGGTATTTTCCACTTGTGACCCATCACCTGTCCTGCTGTCATGAAGACAAGGTACTGGTGCCCTGCAGTAAGGTGGATGCCCACTTGATGTCATGATTGCTCCACAAAAGTGCAAAGAGAGTGTAATTTATCTAGCAGTCAAAATGTTATTCCTGGGAGGAAGCATTTTTAGGATGTATGTTTTAGGTAGTTATTCTCTCGCTCTCTCTGTTTCAGCCTCTCATCTATACACACACACACACAAATCCTCGGGTTTCTTTAGCTGTACAGAGTCAGTAAGCCATAGCTAAAACCCTGTGTCTGTTGGGTTATATTTGAATGGTATGAAAACAGAACAGTGACTTAAAGTTTTTAAATAAATTACATAGAAGAAGAGTCTTGCCACTAATTTCAGAAAAAGTTAGTCACCCACATACATTTGAAAATCAGGGTCTTATTGCCATGTAAATGAGAGAGAGGGAGAGTGTGTAGTTGCAATCAAATACATTCAATCACTTAATTCAGTGATTAATGTGATCAACAATTGTATGTGGGTCATCTCAGCTTTAAACTCATGCCTTGCCTGTAAGTTCTTTACAGAGAGGCATTAAATAAGAAATGAACTAACCCCCCCCCCCCCCCGCCCACTTTCTCCTTGCCAAAAACTCTACTCTTCTCCAACCATTTGCATTCATAGTGCATGGAAAATATAACTGCAAATGCTTACATCCTGCAAATGTCAGTAGTGGCTAGCTCTTATTTTAATTTACTATTTAAATGTATTAAACATAAAAGGAATCTTGTTAAATGTCATAATCATAATGACAATCCAAATTAAATTAACTAGAAGAGTCAATTAGATTCAGAGGCCAAGCAGGAAGTAAAAATGAGTCACTGGGAAAGGAGGATCCCCCAGACACTGCACAGCATGGATTACAGTCTTAAATGTCATGTGGAAATGAATACAGTGCTAATGTTCTCATATTAAAGGGTAGGTTATTTGCTCAGTCTCCGGAAGGAAAGTTTTTACTTTTTTCTGGAAGGGTTAGGCAGACCTGTGGACTAGGTAAACACAGAAATTGTGCAGAAGTACTGGGCTTCCTCAACTGTAAGCACACAAAGACTGTTCAGATGCCCAAAAAATAATTTGTAGAAATGAAGCTGACAGTTATGCAGAAATTAAAAATGTTTTCAGTCATAGAGTCACAGAATTGTTCGGGTTGGAAAAGACTTTTAAGATCATTGAGTCCAACCATAAACCTAGCACTGCCAAGTCCACCACCATGGCCCTAAGTACCACAACTACGGTGGAGGTCTTTTAAATACCTCCAGGGATGGTGACTCAACCACTTCCCGGGGCAGCCTGTTCCAGTGCTTTTTTTCCTAAATTTTCAAATTTTTTTCCAATGTTTCCTAATATCCAATCTAAACCTCCCTGGTGCAAATTGAGGCATTTCCTCTTGTCCTATCAGTTGCTACTTGAAAAAAGAGACCAATACCTACCTCACTACTTTCAGGTAGTTGTAGAGAGCGATAACGTCTCCTCTGAGTCTCCTTTTCTCCAGACTAAACAACCCCAGTTCCCTCAGATGCTCCTCATAAGGCTTGTTCTCCAGACCCTTCACCAGCTTTGTTGCTCTTCTCTGGGCATGCTCCAGCACCTCAATGTCTCTCTTGTAGTGAGGGCCCCAAAACTGAACACAATATTTGAGGTGTGGCCTTACCAGTGCTGAGTAAAAAGGCACGATCACTTACGTACTCCTGCTGGCCACACAGTCCTCTTATTTTCAGTATCAAAATAGCTGTATTCAGGTGTGACCAGAAGGGAGAAAGGAGGTGAAAAAGAAATGCATTTCTGAACAGGACAGATAAATTGTTGTTATTTAATGTTGTTATTAGTCCTTTTCCTCTCTGCCTCTGACCTTACTTTCCTGAAATGCTGATGGAGGCAGCTCCATGATCCTCCTCTGTAAGTACATTGGCCATTCCTAACCAACACTGCTATCTCCAATAACAGGACTTACAGACATCAGCAACAGATATTTCCCTTATTGGTCCATCTCATGTAGTTGTATGTCTTGTAATTCTTATGGACTGTCCAGGTACTTATTCTTTGGCCAAGATCTTTTTCAAGATCAGCTTTCTGGTTTGCATTTTACTGTCATATTTTTTCAGCGAAGACCAACTTCAGATTTTGATTATGTTGTTATAAGTCTTTTCTGTCACTCAGTGACTAACATTTTGCAACTACCTGCAGTAGAAGGAGGTCAGAGTAAAGGCACAAGATTAACTCATAGCTTGTAGATAACTTCAGAACTACTTCAACGGTGACAGGATACAATTTAAACATTACGTAAGTTAAAACTAGAAAAGGCCTTACTGTTTCTAAAATATACAGCATACAAATATTATTCCCATCTTGTCACCCTCTCCCATTAACTTGCAATTCGTATTAGAACTTCTCTTATCTTTGTCTCTTTTTTCTTCAGTCTCAACATGAAAGATTGTGAAGGACAAAATGAGAATAGCAAGTTCATGAAGTAAAAGTGACTCTTGATTACTTAAATTTCTGGTGGATGATTTATCTTTTACAAGACAGCTCCTGAGGGCACTAAAAACAGGAGCAATGGTTTTGCAGTTTAACTTTTTAACTATTTTGCCCTTGCTTTGAACATAGCAGATGAGTTTCTTTGTCACAGGAAGCAGAAAGGAGAAGCTCAGCTGTGATGGCCCAGGCACCAAGCAAAGACCTATTCTCCTTCAAGATGTGGCTGAAGGTCTCCAGTGACTGTGTCTCCCAACAGCTCTGTGCTTCTCCTGAGTCTGCCCCATTTGTTTTGGGATGGAATGGTTGGGAAAGCTGTGGGTGAAGTGTGGTTTTGCATTATGCTGTAGTGATATTTTGTGCTTGTTTTCATTCTCTTCCTCATATTCCTACCCATCTTTTTGCCTTCCCTACTACTGAATGTTGAGCTGACATCTCAGGAAATTATCCAGAGTTATTCTGAGACCTCTTTCATGAATTGTTAATGTAGAGCCCATCATTGCATATGTATAGTTAAGATTGTTATTTTGCCATGTGCATTACTTTGCATTTATTGACATTGAATCTCTTCTGCCATTTATTACCCCATCACTCAGTATCATAAGAGCGTTCTGCAAATCTTTGAGGTCAGTTTTGGATTTGATTTTCCTGAACACTTTTCTACCAGCTGAAAACTTGCCACCTCACTAAAAGAGATTCATTACATTAATAGTAACAGACTTTTACAGTTCATTTATGAATACATAGTGAACAGAGCTGGCTCTGGCCCTGAAACTTACTCCCTGTGGGATAATCTCCCTCCACTGTAAAAACTAACCAACCACAATTTTTGACTGCTCAGTCTTTAGAGTAACAATTATTAATTAGTGGGCTCCCCATCTCTTCTTCCGTGACAGCTTAGTATCTTTAAGAGCTTTTAGTGCCCAAGTTTACAAAAGCCTTTGGGAAACTCAGGTACATGATATAACCATGTCACTCCTCTCCACATGATCTCTGATCTCTTAACAGAGCATCAATAGCCCTTTGAAGCATCTCTTTCCCTTAAAAAGCCATGCTGGATCTTACGTGTTTCCAACGTACCTATGTGCTCATCCCCGTGAGGAAGGGCTCTGGTGTCAGTGAATCCCATAGCTCCTACAGGAGGGACACTGTGGGGAAGAAGTTAATTTAGCTTTTGTCCTTCAGACTCATCTTCCATGAGTGCTTGTTTAGATATAAGTAGGACTTTTCAGCCTGGCTTGTTCCCTGCAGCCTTCCAGATATTGCTCGGAAAAGTTTGTATTTTGGGGTTTTTTAGTTCTTTGACAAGTCTTTTTAACCCATCTGATAAGGTTTTACAGGCAACTTCTTAGAATTTAAGCTGGTTTTTACCTTTTTCATTTAGACTTATTTTTTCCTAAAAAAGATGTCTTTTTATCACTAATGGAAGTGTTTACTCTGCCATTTAACACTGTTGGCTTTTACTGTGGTCAGATGGTAATTTTTTTCTCATGGGCTGAGAGTCTGATGTGCAATCTGTAAAGAATTCCATAAATTTGGCACCCTGAATGCATTTTGTGCCTCTATCAGTCCACTGAACTCCATTCTGTGTAGCCTTCTCTTTCTTCTCTCTTTGAAACAAAATACTGCCATGAGGCTCCTCTATTTTGAGTACCTTTTATGTACCTTATGGTTACTAACTTGAGGTAGCTGTTTGACATTGATATGGGACAGCTACTGGGCCTTGCTTGGATTAGAATCTCGAGAGCAGAGAATGGATTATCTGACCGGTTGGTTCAAGAAGTAAGAATTCTTGTTCCTTAATAATCTGGCTTCAGTGTCTCTCCTGAGCATGAATTTGCTTAGGGGCCAGACTGGACTATTTGTACTACTGTTCCTGTAGTGGGTTGACCCTGGCCAGCAGCCAAATACCCACCCAACCTCTCTTTTAATCCCCTGTCCCATAGGATGGGGGGAAAAAAGAAGGAAGGTGAGAAGATTTGTGGATCGAGGTGTCATGATCCACTGTTGGGTTGCACAATTTGGCAGAAGTTGAGCCCCCTTGCTTTCTAACCAACCTCAGATAATTCTGGGTGGCTAGGGGCAGCTGGGCTTAACTTCTGAGTGATGTTCAATTGGATGTGTTATCGTGACCAGGTTTGTTGCATTCTCGGGAACAGAATTAAGACTCAAAACGGAGTCAAGTGCCAAGTCACTTTATTTGACCACCAACAAGTATGCAAGAGAAAAGGAGAGAAAGAGGGAAAAAAAAGGAAAAAGAGAGACAGAGAGTTACAATAGCTACCACCATGGATCTGTGGCGTCCTGTCAGTCCGATGTATCTTCAGTCCGGTGGGGAACATTCCAACTGGTCTCCGCTGTTTCTGCCTTTTATAGCATTATCCCGTTGTATAGTCCATGAGCTGGTTTGCATGGCCACACCTCCCACTCGGCAGTGGGGCGCATGCACAGTATCGTCACTAGAGGGTTCTCGATGGTTCCAGAGTGTTCCAGGGGGTCCAAGCCCCACTCCCATATGTTGTAAGATGACCCTGGGACCAGGCGCATGTGCAGAGGACTGGGCCTACGTGCTCCGAGACAACAAGATACAGCCTGTTGGGTAGAACTTCCTCAGTTGCTGTCGTGGTGAAGCCTTGGTAGTCAAGCCATTCTGCCAACAATGTTGAGACAAGTTTCTAGTCCTTTACACGAGGTAATGACAGTTTAACAGGGAAAGGAAAAGCCCTGTGCACAAGCAAAGCAAAAAGGGGAATTAGTTCACTGCTTCCATCAGCAGACAGATGTCCAGCCACTTCCACCAAAGCAGGGCCTTAGAACATGCGATAATTTACTTGGGAAGGCAAATAGCATAACCACAAATGCCTCCCTTTCCTCCTCCTTTCCTTGAGCTTTTATTGCCTAGAATGATGCCATATGGTATGGAATATCCCTTTGGTCAATTCATGTTAGCTGTCCTGGCTGTGTCTCCTCCTGGCCTCTTGCTCACTCCCAACATACTCACTTTGAGGGAGGGGGAGAAGAGAGAAAGTCTTGACACTGTGTGAGCACTGCTTCAGCGAAAGCCAAAACATTGGTGTGTTATCAGTGCTGTTTTAACCACAAACTCAAAGCACAACACCATACTCGCTGCTATGAAGAAAGGGAAGTCCATCCCAGTCTGACACAGTACAATCTCCCCCCCTTATTCCATACCATTCACATCATATTTGGGTCCCACCTTATCTGATACGTCCAGCTATCCTTTGATCACCCCATTCATATATTGTTTCATTTCTATACCCTATTAAAATCTTTCCACTTACCTACTTAACCCACAGCCCATTACAATATTTCATCCTTCTATCCTGTACCTTTTTTCCTTTCCATTCTCTCTTCTCATTCCCAATGTTCCCTGTTACCAACACTGACAACTTCCACCATATAGATAAACCATCTTTACACCCAACCCACAGGTTTATACATCCACATTAACCAGTATCACCTGTCCCTTGACATACACACAGGTATTATTCCCCCAAGCCATGTCGCCACCCACCTCAAATCTCCGTAAGACCAGTTGATGACTTGGGCCCCATCTGTCAAGGGAGTTGCTCAGGACAGGAGAAGCAGTGTGTTGGATTGTTAGGTGATTAGACCAGCTTGAGTTGGATCACTGCTGCACTTGGCCTGTTCCATTTGAGGTTCATTCTCTGTCAATTCAAGTGGTTCCTGCTGTAGTTCTTCCTATACAGTTCAAATAATACATTATTTTTCCCCATGGTTAAATCTCCTTGAGGTACACACTGGATTTTCCCACTCTTCCTCATTACCAAGTGCACTCAGGTCCCTGAACAAAGACAATCCAATGAATGGGTTTGCCTTTTCCCAAGGGAAGAGCAACGCACACTAGCTTTCCCAGCCATTTCCCTATGTGCACTATGGGGACATTATCTCCTCCTACAGTACGAGGGGCTTTATTTGGGCAGGACCAGGATGGTTAGCAGATAGAATCATAGAATTGTAGAATCATAGAATGTCCTGAGTTGGAGGACACCCACAGGATCATTGAGTACAACTCCTGTCCCTGCACAGGACAACCCTAAAATACACACCATGTGCCTCAGGGTGTTGTCCAAATACTTCCTGAATATCGTCAGGTTCGGTACTGTGACTACCTCCCTGGGGAGCCTGTTCCAGTGCTCCACCACCCTCTGGGTGAAGAACCTTTTCCTAATATCCAACCTAAAACTCCCCTGGCACATCTTCCTGCCATTCCCTTGGGTCCTTTTTTGGTCACCAGAGTGTCTGCCCCTCCTCTTCCCCTTGTAAGGAAGCTGTAGACCACGATGAGGTCTCCCCTCAGCCTCCTCTTCTCCAGCCTGAATAAACCAGGTGACCTGAGCTGCTCCTCATATGGCTTCCCCTCTAAACCCTTCACAAACTTTGTGGCCCTCCTCTGGACACTCTCTAGCAGCTTTGTATCCTTAATAACACTGTGGCACCCAAAACTGCACACAGCACTCAAGGTGAGGCCACACCAGTGCAGAGCAGAGCAGGACAATCACCTTCCTTGACCAGCTGCAATGCAGTGCTTGATGCACCCCAGGACATGTTGGCCCTTGGCTGCCAGAGCACAGTGTTGGCTCATGTTCAGCTTGCCGTCAACCAGAACCCCCAGGTCCCTCTCTGCAGAGCTGCTCTCCAGCCTCTCGTTCCCCAGTCTGTATGTACCTCCAGGGTTGCCGTGCCCCAGGTGCAAAATCTGGTACTTGCCCTTGTTAAACTTCACATGGTTGGTGATTGCCCAGGTCTCTAATTTGTTTAGATCTCTCTGCAAGGCCTCTCTGCACCCAAGAGTGTCAACAGCTCCTCCCAGTTTTGTGTCATCTGTAAACTTAGTATTCCTTCCAGTCCTGCATCCAAGTCATTTATGAAGACATTAAAGAGCACTGGCCCTAAGATGGATCCCTGTGGACCCCCGCCAGTGACTGGCCGACAGCCCGATGTAACCCCATTTACTGTGACCCTCTGAGTCTGACCCATCAGCCAATTGCTCACCCACATGTTTATCCAGCTGTATGATGGACAGTTTGTCCAGGAGGATACTGTGAGAGACAGTATCAAAAGCTTTCCTGAAACCCCAAAAAATTACATCAAGTGGCTTCCCTTGGTCACCTAGGTGGGTAACCTTGTCATAGAGAAAAATTAAGTTTGTTAAGCAGGACTTTCCCCTCATGAACCCGTGCTGGCTGGGACCAGTGACTGCATTGTCTTTCAGGTGTTTTTCAAGAACTCCCAGAATAATCTTCTCCATAATTTTGCCAGGCACAGAAGTGAGATTGTCAGGCCTGTAGTTACCAGGGTCATCCCTGTTGCCCTTCTTGAAGATTGGGACAACATTTGCCAGCTTCCAGTCAACTGGGACCTCTCCAGATTCCCAAGAGCACTGAAGAATCGTTGAGAGAGGTCTCACTATGACATCAGCCAGGTCTTTACGTACCCTCGGATGAATCTCATCAGGCCCTATCAACTTATAGGGATCCAGCTGGAGTAGCAAGTCCTGCACAAGTTAGGGGTTGATCGGGAGTTTATCATTCCCACATTCATGGTTCTCTAGCCCAGAGCTCTGGGGGTCCCAGAGCCCATCATTGGTGTTGAAGATCAAGGTGAATAAAGATCCTCTGTTGTTAACCAGTGAAGTGGCTTCTGCAAACTTTATACCCCAGTACTTTCATTTCCTGGTGCTCAATACTCTCAGCATAGTCTTTAACAGCCCATTATGTCATTCAATCTTTCTGGAGGCTTGTGGGTGACAGGGAATATGACACAGTCAATCAATGCTGTGTTTTTCAGCCCAGGAGTCTATGAAGTTACTTTGGAAATGAGTCCTGATGTTTGATTCAATTCTTTCTGGGACACTGTTTTGCCACAGAACCTGTTTTTTAAGGCCCAAGATGGTGTTTTGGGTGGTGGCATGATTCACAGGGTATGTTTCCAGCTGACCAGTAGCTGTGTCCACCATGGTGAGCACGTAGTGCTTACCTTGATGGGTTTGTGGCCGTGATACAGTGTAGTCAGTGTGCCATGCCTTGCCATACTGATAACCTAGCCACAACCCTCTATTCCAGAGAGACTTTACTAACATGCCTCACTTGATCGTGGCATGTGTTTTACATTCATGGGTGACCTGTGTGATGACCTCAGAGGTCAGATCCCATCTGTATGTTGCATTTCTCCCTAGATGTCCCAATGTTTCATGGGCCCGCTGAGCTATGAATAGCTCACCCTTATGTTCCCAGCACAGGTCCACGGGATCCACTTGAATTCTGGCAGCCTGGTCTACCTGCTCTTTGTTTTGATGTTCTTCGGTGATGTGGTTCTTGGGCTTGTAAGCATCCACATGATGTGCCTTCACAGCGATGTTTTACCAGGCACTGATGTCTTGCCACCGTCCCAGATGGGTTTACTCTGTGCTGCCAGTCAGTCTGTTTCCTTTGCCACCCCCACAGGGCCTTTGCTCATTGGATCAGTATAAAGGTAGAGTACTGGTCACTTTCCTCTAAGTCCAACTGAATGGTTTCCACTTCTGCAAACTGACTTGACTTACCTTCTCCTTTGACAGCTTTGATGACTTGTCATGTGGGACTCCACACAGCAGCTTTCCACTTCCAATGGTTACCTATAACATGACAGGATCTGTTGGTAAACAGAGCACAGTGCCTTTCACCTTCAGATAACCCACTGTATGATGGTGCCTCTTTGACATGAGTCACCTTCTTCACTGATGCTCCAAAATATCTGCTTTCTGTCCAGTCCATGATCTCTTCTAGGATTTCTGGGTGGTCGGGATTCCTTATTTGAGCCCCTTGTGTGAGCAATGCTACCATGTATTCCCTGTAGCATTGGTCATATGATGTGTAGAGGGAACCTTCCCTTTGAACATCCAGCGCAGCATAGCAGATAGAATATAGTAAAGATGCCAAGAAGAGCTGTGCTTCAACAACTTTTGAAGCAGCTTGAATCCCATCACATGCTGCTAGTATAATTATTTTCTTTCATTTGGGGTGTAGTGGGCCTCAGATCCTGAATACTGTCTTCAAACCCCTAGAGGCTGACTTTGTGTTTTTCGTGGTATTTTCTGTCAGAGGTTCCAGGTGAGACCATGTTCCATGGCTACAGTGTAGAGCACTTGTCTCAAAGCTGGTCCAGGCCCAAGAACTGCTGCATGAGCTATCTCCTGTTTCATGTGTTCAAAGGCTTAATGCTGTTCAAAATAGTTCTTCTTTGGGTTGCTTGACAGAGAGGGCTCACAAGCTGACTGTAACCCAGAAGATGCATTCTCCAGAAACCTACAATGCCTGGAGAAGGTTGTGTGTCTTTGATGTAAGCTGGTGGGCACATAGTTGATAAGTTATGGTTCACATCCATAGGGGCATGGTGATGTCCACCTTGCCATTTAATTTCCAACAACCAGATCTCTTGTGCAGGTCTTTTGACCTTGCTTTATTTTTGGCAAAACCAACTTTAAGAAAGTTCTGGATTATTCTTTTTGTTTTCTCAAACTCTTCCTCCACTGTGTTGCCCCCCATAGTGATGTAACTGATGTACTGCAGATGTTCAGGGGCATCACCCTGTTCCAGTGCAGTTCGTATCAGTCCATGACAAATGGTAGGGCTGTGCTTCCACCCCTGTGGCAGTTGATTCCAGGTATGTTGGATACCCCTCCATGTAAGAGCAAACTGTAGCCTGTACTCTGCTGCCAGAGGGATTGAGAATGTCAGTTGTGGTATACCGCTTAGCTGTCTCTGGCTCTAGTTTGCACTGGAGTCCTAGCACATCCAATACAGCACTCTACCCCCCCACCCACATGGCATTAGGGTGCCCTGTCACTGGTGCTCACCGGCGGCAGGTATTGTGTGGATCTGACAGCCTGGTCCAGCATAGCTCCCAAAGGAAAGGTTGAGAAGAGACACTACAATGAGGAGGAGAGGATCTATTCTGACACACCTCCAAAGAAGCTGAGCTGTTAGTGGGGCTGGTGGGTACAGAAAAAAGGTGCAATAACTGGCTGCCAGTAGTAGCAGAGCTACTTTTCCAGTGTGACTCCAGGTGAGGAAAGGCTCGCAATATGAACAGTAATGGGAATGGAACTGAGAATCTGAATTGTACCTTTATGTACATCTCTTTCTTGTGGAGAAATTGGAGGTTTTGATAGATGGGAAAGTCCCTGAGAAAAGGAAGCACTTGTGCCATCAATACAAAGACCAAGGAACTCTGTATTCTCAGTAGCCAATCCTTGAATGCTGATTGCGAGTCATGAAGCAAAGAAGAATTCAGCAGCCAGGAAACATGTCAGGGATATAGTGTGTGATTGTAGCTGTGTGTTTTAGATGGCTATACCAAGATCTACAGTATCAGAGGTCCTACAAAGAGAGTGCAGAGGTAGAGACACTTCTGCAAATGCTAGGTTAACTGCTCTGTCTTGTCTGAAAGAGAGGACATGACCAGCATTCTGCCATATACAAAGTGTTGGTACTTGGAAAATAAGAGTTGACAGTTCTCCTCTATCAGGGGGCTATTTATACATATATAAAAATATAAAAGTATATAAATATATTTAAAAATATAAATATATATATGTATATATTTTCTCCCTGTTAAAGAGTTGGAGCATTTTGTCCTTTCTCAGAGACTCTCACTTGAAAGTGAATATATTTGTCCAAGCTGTTAGATCTGGCTGCTACCTGGAATCAGCAGGCAGCCTTTCAGGTTTAGGAAAATCAGAACATAGAGGTCATATCTTTTTTTTTGCCCTTCTTAGTTACAAAAGCACTTCATTTCTTTCACCCACCAAAATGGCTCCTGGCTGCTTTCTACACAAAAGTCTGGTTATTACATGCTGAAGAATTGTTTTGGCTTTGCAAAGAGAAAATTCAGTAATACTTGGCATAAACCCACTGATCTGGACCACCTGAAGTGATTTAAGGGTATGCCCAGTGAAGGAAAAAAAAGACAAAGTGGGCAAGTAGATTTACCTTTCAAACCTTATCCTTCGACCAGTCCAACTGTTATTTCAATCATTATCAGAGTGGGGAGGGAAGGGAGAAAATAAGTTAAAATAATACATTAAAAGCAAGTCCTGGTGCAGTCTCAAATTAATTCACCTAAATTAAAGATTAATTTCTTCCAGTATAAGTGCTTATATTCATGCAGATCAGCCATCGGTCCAGTTTCATGTGCCAGCACATGGGCATCTAATGGGACATTTAATGGTTAGGTGATATTAGGAGAGGTAGGTGACAAATAGGCAGTGTCAGAACAGCATTGACAGGCATGGAAGTACAGAAAAGAGTTGTTCAGCTGTATGCCCAGGTGGTGTTTGAGGCGTCACCTGCTGAACTAAACAGGAGCAAGCATGGCCTTAACTGCTGGCAGGCAGTCACCTTAACTGATACATGGTTGGCACACTCTCTGGCTCTGCTTAAGTGTCTGGATTTTCCTTCCCTTGCACACACTTTACTGGGAACTAAAAAGCCTATCTTGGGGCTGAAAACTCTGGTGAGGCAGTGGGTCCCAGGTGTTTGAAGTCTGGGCATTGCACTGTCAGGCTGAACAATACATTTTAAAAAGTAGGACCCCGGTATGTCTTCGATCCGACAGAGCATATCATCTGGGAAAACGGGTTTAGAGAATTGCTAGTGTACCTCTGTAATACAGGAAAGCAAAACACAGAAAGAGTCAGATACAGATATTTTATCCAAAACAAATGGGCTGAAGAAGCAAAATTGCTTATCAGAGTAATCAACTTCAAAGTGTCCTTTTCTCGACCTCAATCCTTGTTCACTTATTGCACTTAGGTAATTTTAAAAACATCACTGTAACTATTCTATGCCTGCTGTTGTTAATTTTCTTTAAGTACAGTAAAATAACATTTTATTGCTTGCACAATTCCCTGAACAATTGCATTTTCTTTGTCACACTTCCTTGGCAAGTAAAACTGCCTGAGCAGTGATTGTTGGGTAAATTAGTATCATTCACCAGATCATTTTGCACTTTGGAGTGTCAAATGTGGTTTGACTAAGAAAACTTCTTCCCTGTTGTTGTTGTGGGATGTGGGAGGAAGGGAGAAGATAAGTAAATTTTTGTAATAAAAGAGTTAGACACACTTTTGAATGTCAGTTTTATATATGTTGATAAAACCTGCAGACACAAATCTGCTTCTGACTTTGATTTCACTAGTGTGCCATAACTTCCCACACTGTCTAATGAACAAGCACAAAGGGAGTAATAGGCCTATTGATTTAAATCTTATTTAACAAAAACAAAAAAGCATTGGTGACAGTGTGCAATTCCAGGGGGAATGCTAGGATAAAAAGAAACTATAAGCAGGAAGCAG
Organism: Phalacrocorax carbo; assembly: GCF_963921805.1. Lineage (NCBI taxonomy): Eukaryota > Metazoa > Chordata > Aves > Suliformes > Phalacrocoracidae > Phalacrocorax > Phalacrocorax carbo. The sequence continues at coordinate 129,587,920 of NC_087513.1, read as the reverse complement.
GATGGTGTTCTCAAACAACTGTGTTGCACGATGCCAGAGATTTAATTTAGGGGCGACTCTGCTTACCCTGTGGGGCAGGCTCTCTCTAGAGGTCCGATGCCCTGTTGTCAAGGTCGTGGGATTGGCAGGAGAGGGCGGCAGCTTCTCTGCTGTCTGCCTGTGCTCTCTTACTGCAAAACCAGGGGATGGATGATGAGCGGGGTTTGATTTGCCCCGGGGCACGGCTGCATTGCTGTGTGGCCACAATGCAGCTCACCTTGGCTGCGAGCACACACTGGCAGGCACTCCAGGGTCCCACGCTTTGGATGAGGCCTGAAAGGGTCAGGTTCAGAAGCTTAAATTCTTTCAAAAGCCTTTGGAAAGAAGGAGACTAAACCTCTGTGGGTTTAACTGTCAAACACAGATTAGATACTTGCATTAGATGGAGTGACCATTTCCACAGCAGTATAACAGATCTATCTTCCTCCAAAGCCCACTTTTGGGTAACTTTGGGTTGAAATGCTAGTGGCTGATATTGTGGCATTCTCTTTGGTGTCACCCAGAGCTTCCAGAGAACAAGAACCAAAATATTGGCTTGGCACACTTCCAACTGATAAAACACAGTATGTGAGAGTACAGAGATGGGGGGAGGTGGGCTTATGAGTGTAGACTTATGATTGCAGAAGATCATACTTATTATGTAACTGGTGCCTCTCCTGACATAGGTTAAATATTTATTTTTAATACCAACTATCATAGACAAAAGACATGCAACAGAAATATGATTATTAATAAATGCTGTGGGTCAGAATGGCTCAGCTGCCTTTCCTCCTGTGCAGTGAAGGGTAACACTGGTGTGATGGAGGAAGGCAGAAATATGTACTTATTAACGATCAGTAAAGGCCAGAATTTTAGATCTTAAAACTGACATGGGCTCCTGAAGTCTGCTAATTAAACCATCTGAAGATCTGATCAAAGGCATTTAATGTGGAGATTGCTTAGCAAGATGCAGATAATTAGATGAAGGCTACTAATGATTTACTTCTGCAAAGTATAACCTAGCACCACTGTCTAAAAAGTGACACTGCCTGCAAATCCTGTGGTTCATGTTCCTAGGTGTAACAGCCTAATGATTAGATACCAAGTATGGATCAGACCAGGGACAAGCCTTGCATTCTACTTCACAGTAAATACAGACTGTTTGATCTGGAGACTAGTAAAGATGCAGGTTAAGGAGGGGTGGATGTCCTTTCAGAGATGCCCAGTGCTCTGCACTGAAGGAAGAGGTGCCCAGGTTTGCGTGGCTAGAGCTAAGTGCGATGACTCCTGCAGCTGATTTAGCTGGGACTGAGTCAGCACAAAAGCTGTGGCTGTGATACTGTCACTTTTTCCTTTGGCTGCTGCCTTCACATCAAAGTCCTGTGCTTGCTTTTCCTTTTGTACTGCCATGCCCTCCCCTGAGCCTCAGAGTTGAACCCCCTTTTCCAGGGACACCAGTCCTCTGGACTGGGCCAGTTGCTTCTCTACCTCTCAGACCTCTCCTCTGAGGCAGTGGAGAGAGAGAGACCAGTGTCCCTTAGGGGTGGGTTTGCAGGTTAATTTTGATCCCACAGGGGTGGGAGGTCAACCTGCCTGCTTACATCCCAAGTAAGTACTCTGCTGACTGGGTTACGAGGGGCAAGCGCAGGCTCTGCTCTTTGAGAGAAGGAGCTTGAGGACGTTTTCCAGGTGAGCTGCTGCTGCAGCTGAAATCTGGCAATCTGTCACTCTTGCTCGTGCACAGACCCGAGCTATGCTGAGATGATCGCTTCTGTCAAGGTGTACGTGACAGTCAGCATACCTACTGGCAGAAATTACATACCCAGGGAATTTTATGGGTAGGAATGCAAGCATCTGGAGAAATTTAAATAAAAACTAATTTAGATAGAAGCTACCCTGAGGTTTTGAACTTATATATCATGTAAATCTAACCCCTATTGACCTACTGGTTTAAACATTATTTAAACATTTGCTAAAACATATCTTAATCATTTATCAGTTCTTTCTTAACCATTTATAAATGCCACTTTAATATGAAGTGTGATTAAGCTTTGTCCATTTTGTTCCAAAATCAGCTCTGTGCAAGAAATTCCCATAAATTATCCAAAGGAACAGCAGTCCTCAGCCTTAATTACGGCATTTGTTACACAGTTATGCTATCATACAAGCTTCCCGGCTTTAGTAAAACTCAGGAATGTTTTTTTTTTTCAATTTTAACATACATCCTCAGGGACGCTTCTGTGGAGAGGCAACAGAGTCACTGCACATTAAAAAACAACTAACCAAGCCCTCCCCCTTCCAGTTGATGCCTTGCTTATCTACTGGCCTCGCCCTGGAGTACCAAAATGTTTGCTCTGAGAAGCCACCCCACAGACACCACTGCACTTCTCCAAGCTCCAAAGCCACCTCTTGGGCCAATGTCAAACAGCCAGACACTTCCTTCACTGGGATCCAGAAACCGGGCGGTTCTTTGTCTATCAGCTTGGGGAGGATGGATCTGGTATCATCCCCCATGGATCAGACCCTGGTACTGATCCTTCACAAGCCTGAAGGTGAGGAAGGAGAGAGGAACATGAGTGTACCACTAGAAACCTCATCTCACTGGGATTGGTAGATGCATTTTTATGGTGCCTACAGCTCCTGTGTGCCACCCATGCCTGTCACCTGGGTCTGGCCTCTGTTCCAAGCACCGAAATGTTAGGAATTGGCATTATGTCTTTGTCTAACTATCTGGATGCAACAAGCACTTATAAAGCTTTGCAGTCTTCCTGGTTATGTGATGGGGATGGACCCAGGTGCTCAGCACCTCCCTCATGCCTTCATTGCTTTACTGGGAAGCCAACCTGGGTAAGGCCAGAGAGAGGAATGACAGGGGTGGAATAAGGAGGAGGACCCTGGGAGGGAGGGCAGTGGTCTCACAACACTGCTATAGTTATATGCTTCTGTATGACTGTACCACTACAGGATCAGTGGAGAGGATATAACTGTGGCTTAAGTGTTCAAAGAAACAAAATCAATTTTGGTGGGATAAGATGGAAGTAAGATGACAGACAGGTCAAAATGGATAGAAAATAAATGAAAGAAATCCAGCTGGATTTATCAGAAACTAAAAATTAAAAGTGAGGGAGAAAGAAAAAAAGAAATAGAATAAGAAGCTGGCAAGCCAGAAATAGAGTGGAACATGAATTCCAGAGATCAGAAAGCCGAAAGAACTTTAATGTTTTAGAAACAGAACAGGGGTAGTGGAAGACCTGCTGAAGACCCCAGAATATCAGAGGGACCAAAGTATTCCTGTTTTGGAGGGGTCCTAGTAGTTTCTGGAAGATTAGTAATTGGACTTGGCTAGTTCTAAATCAGCATGTCTTGCTCCCAGTTTTGTTACTGATATTCATCTTCCATTCTGAAATGGAATAAACATCCCAAATTTTAAGTTTCTGTAGAACACGACAGTCTTCAGCATTTGTTTCCTTTTGATTTATATATGTCAGGTGAATGTTTACATTATTAATTTTTACAGTGTCACAGGATGTAACAAAGCATTCTACAATGCTACAAATGAAATTAAAAACCAATTTGAAAACAAACAAAAAAAGTTTCCTTTAAAAATGCTCTATTTTTCCTACCCAATAAAATGCTCAAAGAAATTGCCATGTTTCTACAAAATATTTAGTTTCAACCTATCAGCAGTGGAAATTTGCTTCATCAGGAGCTGACCAACTTTGTTATTGATTCAGTCAAGGAAAGAGCACAGAGGGGAAAGTCCAGCAGCTGATTTACTACTGCTTTTTGCCATTGTGCATTCATTTACATTTATGGATAGAAAGTATAAAGTACACACACACACACACACACACACACACACACAAAACCAGGCATGTACATTTCTGAATGACTGCAGTTTAGATCCATGCAGTACAGAAGTAAATAGCTACATAAAGAGCAAGGCAATAGGGAAGCAGGTACAATATTTGTGTTATCCATGAAAATGTAGAATTCATATAATTTGGGTTTAATTGTCCATGCACTGTATCTGGTATTCATCTGTTTTGAGAATTTACCTACGTTCACCTTAATTGCTAAAGAGACATTATGTCTCAGCAAGGATAAAGACCATTTTCTTTGTATGTTGTTAATAAGAGATAAAGTGCAAAAAAAAAAAAAAAAAAAAGAAAAGGTGTTCCCCTTGGGAATAAAACCCCTCAGCAGTTACAAACCTCTCTGTGGCTGGGGATGGTGATATGTCAAAAGGCTAGAAAATTTCCTCTAACATCAGAGAATGAGCAAGCTCTGAATTTGAATGCTGATGCATTTGAGCAAATAGATCAAACATGGTTCTCTGGGTAAAAACAAAAGAAGTAATTAATTGCAAATTATATGGTGATAGCAATTCCTGTTGAGAACTCGGCTGAATTTTCTCATGTTTAGTAGCTCTCCATCCCACAGTGCCCTCTTCTGAGATATAGGAAAGTCTGAAAATGATGGGAAGAAACAAAAGCTGTCAGAACCTTTTGAGTCCAGCATTTTTCAGTGTTCTCTCTCTTGCTGCTTAGGGTGGGCTACTTTGAACCCAGAAGTGCAGACAGAGGCTCTTTTAAAAGACATCCTTATGGAACCTATATATTGCTTTCCTTTCATTTGTTAGTTTTTCCTGTCATTTATTTCATATAAGAGACAGCTGTACTTTGCATTTTTAACTCAGATTGACTTAACTTCCTGCTCACTTCTACCTTTACTGCTAGGTCAGCCCCCTCCATAGATATCCAAATATTGCTTTCACTGGCCCTTCCAGATCTCCAGCTTCATCTTTTCAAGCCATGTAGCACAGCCACTGTTGTTGCTTTGGATCGTGAAATGATTGAGAACTTACTAAACTCTTCCACATGCTCTCCAAAAACATCCACACTTCTGTCTTGATCCTGGAAGCAGTAAAGTTACTTAAGTTAGAGGACAGATCTACTGTGGAAAACAGCTGTTAATGTACTAAGTGTGGTGTTCATGCAAATGACAAACATGGTGTTAATATCAATGCCATTTCTGGGCTCGGCATGTCTCCAGGAATAAAAAATGTGTGGCATCAGTTTGAGGCAATGCTGCTTGATGTGGGTTGAGTATACACAATCGTGGAAGCTGGAGCACAGACCTGTGGATGTTGCACTTTTTACTGTCTTCTCAGACGTGTACCCACAGCTCCTTTGAAGCCACCCTTGTTTTTGTATGGATTTGATGAGAATATGGCAGCTTCCTGTCCAGATCTGCCTTTGTCCTCACCTGTATGCATTTCTGCCTGCCTGTTCCCTGACTGTCTGTTGCCCCTCCTAGTTCTGTAAGTCAGGTCATTCCTTTATTGACCTATCCTCATTCATATCTGCCTGACTTTTCCCTGGCCAAATTCCTATTGATGCCCACTAATATCCCTGTTAAGCATACAATTTATTTTCTTATTCCTGTCTTCCCTAACTTCTACCTTAATGTTACTTGCTCCTGGCAAACAGACTGCAACTCCTGCCTCACCTTTCCTATACTTGGATAAGCTCTGAGTAGGATAAATATGTACTTTTGTATCCGTAGGGGATCCTGGTCGCTCCATTTTTCCCAGCAGTGTAGGTTCTCCAGCCATTGGCTGGGATAATCAATACGAGGTGGGTGGCGTTAAGGGCTCCCTATGCAGTGGGGCAGCAACTGACTGGCTGGCATGAGAAGTGGAGGAGGGGTCACCTGAGGATTCCATGGACAGCATGGTAAGTCCCGCAGGCCTGTGAGATGGGCGGTTTATGTAGTTACAGACTTTTAGATTCATATGTTGGGGTGTCTACTGAATTTGGATGTTAAATGGGAGGTACTTATGACGCCTCACAGTTTGAGATGTAAACATTAGCTGACTAAAATCACCTTGAATTTGTAGGTATTTTTACATTTAATCTTCTGTTCAAAAAGCTGTATTTCAAGTTCTAAGGCTTTTCACAGCAATCATCTTTAAATGTAAATGAATTTCTTTTCTAGTAAAAGCAGTACATGGCTAGTCAAATAGATCTTCATCCTACAGAAGACAAAGGGATGCTGTTCACTGACACTGATGGTGTCATGATAGCCATTAGTCAATATTTGCTATATAGTAATTTTCATGTCCTTGTTCTATTAGTGCTGGTGTTAAGTTGTTGAAAGGGTTAGTTTAGCCTTTAGTTTAACAGTATTTCTTGTTGTTTTCCCACATCTCATGAATATATTTGGGCTAGTTTACAAATTTACATAAATTCTATTGTTTAAAGAGAAAAAAATGTCAAAATATCTTAAAATATCTTCCATTATGTACTTTTTTGCTCTGCTGTGTTTCTGTCTCTGTCTATATTTTATTATTAAGAAGATCTGCTTTTACTTTTATGATGTGAAGTCTGTCAAAACAATGCATTAAATAATTCTGAATCATTATTATCCAATACTACATCTGTTGCTTGCTTTCTTTCTTTATTTTTTTCTTTCTTCCCTTAGATGGTCCAGGATTGAAACCTGCTCTTTGCTGAATATCATACAGTTGTGGCTGAAATACTTTTTTGTCCTCCTACTTAGAAGCTTTCCAACTATTGTGTTCATCACTCAGAGACCTCAAAGGGTGTTGCTTGTGACCCTTCCTGAATGACACAGGAATGATTCTTACACTGATCTGGTTCTTTCAGTCAGTAGTGAGAAGATGGTCTGCAGCAGAACTTGTGAGGTATGGACATTGAGGCAGAGAAGGACAAGAATTACGGAATTATTTTGGAAAGGATGCTATCCAAGGCCTCAGTACGTCATGGCCTGCATAAAGATTTTTTTTTGGGGAAGTAAATGAGACCAGACATAGCCTGCAGCCACTTTCCTCCTGGACAAATCTTTAAGGAGTCGCTTTAAGCCTGAGATTAGTGTAACACTTGCTCTGCAGGTTGTGGGATTGCTCTATGAGAGAGCTACTAGTTGGGCACCAAGGAGTAGGAAGCACAAAAAACCCCTTATAGGGCTTCCTAATTCTGGAATCCAGTCCCAAGAAATAGTACAGAATCATGAACAAATATCTAATCAAGAAATGTCTGTTCAACCCACAACAGACCACAAAACATATTCCCAAATTCTTTATGAGGTTATGACCTGGACTAAAATACAAAAAACCACAACTAAGTTGTGCTTCAGGAAAAGGTCAAGGACAAAGTCCCAGGTTCTTGCAATGACAGGAGCTCCCTTGATGAAATATTAGGTTATCCTGGCAGGTGGAATTTCCCCACCTTGCAGATCAGGGCAATAATCTTGTACTCTCATCATGTCGGGGCAAAATTTCCCTATCTCTGACTGAATTAACTGTGAGCTCATAGACAGGGCACACAAATCCAAGATATCAGTGCAACCAGACTCCATGCCACCAAGAAATGAATGCACCAATGCACACACTGCATCGTGTTGGGAGAAATGACTGATCTTTTGTGCTTCAGAATGTTGGAAATGACTCTCTCCAAAGCTGGCTATATATCATTCATTGGAGAAACTATGTTGGCTGTGCCTACTCCTCCTTGAGACTATCTTCTATTATGTCTAAATGAGGTTTTTCTTGGGGAAAAGATTTTGCCCTCCTCTGGCTTCCATAGGTGGTCACTTGCTTTGCCTTGAACAGCTTGTGTGTGCCAGATGGCACTGAATATATTATCAAGCTCTAGAAAATACAAAAGCAAATGTAGACAAGAAGTCAGTAACATCTGTGCTGTAAGATAGTGTTAGGACTGGGTGTTATTTAATCCACTGGCATCTGTCTTTATTTTGCTAGCCTATTCTCCTGGGCACCCCCAAAATGGGGTAATTCCTTCAGGAGATGTCAGTCTGGAAGGCAGGCTGAGCTTACTTTGCCATTTGAAATGCCAGAGCTCTGGGTGTACAGGTGTGTAAACATGTATGCATGTGTGTATATGTGGTTTTATATATTTCATATGCTATTCTTAAAATGTTCTCCTCAGTGTGATTTATATATGGTTTTACAACCATGTTCACATCATTCCAGAAAGTGACAGAGCAGCAGAGGCATTACAGTGGATTTGCAGCATAATTCAAACAGCATTCTTCTTGAACTTCACAGAGGCCCCAGGACCCAGAAGTAGGAGACAGCCTGCATAAATTGTGCTGAATTGTGACTGAGCCAGAAAACATTTCCTAAAGCATTCCTTCCCTCCTTCCTTCACCTCCTTTACTGCTGCAGTAAAGCTCATCGACTTTTCTGCAGTGATATTTCTCATCCATTCCTCAGTGGACAGAGGCAGACAGACTTCCCTTTGGATGTCTTGAGGAAAACTCTAGATTAATAAATTCACAAGATGCTTTTCCTCTTGTTCTGAAAGTTTTCATGGTGTTTCTGGTGGGGCATCTATACATGCTTTGAATTACCCAGTTATGGACTACAAGGTCCCTTCTCAGTCGGGTATAGGTAGATATTCCTTTGGAGAAGATCCTTATAGCTACGACTATAAGTTGTAGCAATAAAGGTGCCCACTTTTTGTATAATAACATCTGGTAGGAGCTTTCTTGGGAACTGGCTACTGTCTCAGTACATGTTTCAGGGAGATGCTCTAGCCAGTGAGCTCCTCACTACCTTGCAAAGAGCATTCTTTATGCCTTCCGTTGTGCAGCTGTGCACTTAAAGGAGCAAACATCATGGGACCTGAAGGAAAATAGCCAGCTTGTCTTTAATCTGGGGGTTATGACACTCAGCTAGGCAGAAGGAAAGTCTCTAGATCCGGTCTTTCCAAGAGCTCCTCCAGTTAAAAAAAATTGATGCTGCTCTATTATTAAATGCCTGCATGTTTCATGGAATGGGTTCTGAATCCCCTTCTGCCCATCACAAGTGAGAGTCAAACTCCATTTGATCTGCTTACCTTCTGACCCATAGCTCTTGCTTTCCTGTGTCCATCTTTGATAGAGGTTGGGCGTAGATGACTAGTTTGGATGCCTTTCTAAGAGGGTAGATGTAGCAGCAAACCTTTGCAACCTGAGGAAAGGCCTAAGAAACAGGCAGGACTCGTCTTGCCTGAGCTGTGCAAAGGTGTGTTGAGTACATGTGGGGGAGCCATCTGCCTCTGTCCTCCAGTGCTGCTCCACCAGCTGCTTCTCCTCAGAGGAGGGCTGGCTTCCAAGCAGGTATCCAGTACTTCTCCCTGATTCCCTGTGCTGGAGGAGTGAGGCAGGCATCTGACATTGACATCTGACAGACTTGCTATGGAGGTCTTATAGGAATTTACTCCATGGAATAAGAAAATCAGTTGCTTATTTCAGGAGAACTGAATTATCTTCTCCCTCTTTTCTCTCAGACTAGGTGGTTACATTTTGATGCATTTGCGGCCCAAATAAAATGAGGTGTACTGGAGCCAGTATAGCACTGCTTGCAGTGTGTTGTCATTCAGCCCCAGTCAGCAACTGAGCACCACACATCCTCTTGCTCACTCCCCCCCAGTGAGATGGGGGAGAGAATCAGAAGATTAAAAGTGAGAAAACTCATGGGTTGAGATAAAGACAGTTTAATAGGTAAAGCAAAAGCCAAGAGCACAAGCAAAGCAAAACAAGGGCTTCATTCACCACTTCCCATGGGCAGGCAGGTGTTCAGCCACCTCCAGGAAACCAGGGCTCCAACAAGCGTAATGGTTGCTTGGAAAGGCAAACACCATCAGTCCGATGTCCCCCCCTTCCTTCTTCTTCCCCCATCTTCATATACTGAGCATGATGTCTTATGGTATGCAATATCCCTTTGGTCAGTTGGGGTCAGCTGTCCTGGCTGTGTCCCCTCCCAACTCCTTGTGCACCCGGCAGAGCATGGGGAGCTGAAAAAGTTCATGACTAGTGTAAGAAATACTTAGCAACAACTAAAACATCTCCATGTTATCAACACTGCTTTTAGCACAAATCTGAAACACAGCCCCATACTAGCTGCTATGAAGAAAATGAACTCTATCGCATCTGAAACCAGGACACAGTGCTGTAGTCAGAACTACACAGGGGAAACTTCTGTGTCATGTTCTTCTGAAACCACATCACTAATATCAGTTATTGCTATTTCTGATCAGTTTAAATGAGCAAAAAGTTGTGTAAGCTTTTAAGATTTTACAGTTGCTTCCACAATGCCATTAATTTTTGCCCACTACCTGGGCAAGCACCTACTTACCTACCAACATGATAAAGCTTTATCCTCCCCCTGCAAAGTAATGGGAAAGTTAAAAAATGGAGGGACAATGCAGATCTATCTTCTGAAGAAAGCTGTTTTTCATTAAAGACATTTGGTATTTTTTATGGTAGACAGAGAATGGGATTTCCATAATGAAAAACAATATTTTAATATCTATTTTTCATTCTAGTTCTGAAACTTTGGATTTTTTAAATGAAAAAACAGAAGAACTCACATTACTTGAAAGATGCCTATTGAGTACTGAAGATGAAGCAGTACGAGAGATGTTTATTCTTAAGGAGCGGGATATAACTACAAAAAACGTTGGCATCTCTGTAGCCAACCTGATCTGCATTTGCAACTTGCACCAGATCTTCAGACCTTTCTGTTCGTTTTTGTCCCAGAAAGCTATATTTTTTTTCTGAAGGTCTGTGTAGTTTTATCTCTTTCCACTAAAGTTGCTGTAGAGCTATCTTATTGGAAACTTTCATGTGTAGGCTGAGGAATTTGACCTTACCTCACAGAAAATTGTTGTCTGAAATGCAGAGGTTGGGAAAAGAACCTGTCGTGAAACTCAAGCCTGTTAATATTCTTGGGCATAATTTATGAAGATTGAAGAGAGAGTCTTTCAAAAAGCAACTCTAATGTTATGAATAATTATCTCTTTGAACTTAAGGGAGGCTGGAAATTCACTGTTAAACTGCCTGAGATACTTCTTAGTAGTCACTACTATACAGCTGTAGAAATTGGGCTGGTATCTAGATAAGGAATGGAAACTTCATTCTGATTTCTGAAGGTACCATGTAATTCATTCTTTCTGACAATCCTTACACCTGGAAATTCTTGTTCAGAGATAATTTTCTTTTGGCTTCTAATTTCCTGAACAGTTCATAAAACACAGAATTGTGCAGAAGCTTTAGAAGTTAAGTTTGCAAAATATTAACCTCTAAAGCTACCTTGAAAGTCCTGCAGTCTTCTAAACGTACACATCCTGCTGGTAAAATAGAGGTTGGTGGATTTCAGTACTCGATAAATGCTGTGGTTTTAGAGTGCATGGCCTTACACGTGTAAAAATTACCATTGGTTTTATGACATTTCTTGAGAAATGGTAGCAATGTTCGTATCTGTTTTCTTATCAGCTGAAAACTGATACCAAGCTAATGATAAATTTACTGTTGATGGATTTCTGTGGGATGAGAATGTCGTGCCCAGACACCCTAAATGGGAAGTCTCATGTGAGCCCAATAAGGTGGAGCTGGGAAATAAGAAGAATACAGACAAAACCAACAGAGTGGGTCTACTTTGCTAAACAGCTAAGTGCCTGTGGCTGTTACAAATAACATTTTCTGGATACAGTTTATATGTAAACATATAGGAATGTTTACATATAAAGGAACAGGAACAATTTAAGTTTTTCTGCAAATTGGAGGAGCTAGAGGAAAAGTATGAACAAGGCCCTATAGGTATTCCAGGACAAAAGGCTGTAGAGACCCCTCTGAATTAAGCATGCTGTGCATATGATTGTAGAAGCCACAACTCAGTGATGCACCTAGTTCCTTCCCTGTCTCTGTTCCTGTCAAAAGAGCTGAATAAATGTCAGTTTTGGAATTGTTTTCTGCAGATACTGTGAGATTCACATGATAATATAATCAGATATTAGAGGCAAGCAAATCATGGCTAAGCATCTTCACATGAGATTGACACCTGCCCTCCACATCCCTCAATATGTCAGTATTGGTTATGTTGCAAAAATAAAGCCCCAGCTTGTGCTGGAGTAAAAGTAGCATGCTGGAATTAAAGTGGACAGCCTCTTTAGAAACCAGGCAGGTATACACTTTTTCAAGTCCCTTTCCTTGGGAGGTTTAGCCGTCTTAATAAGCGCAACTGGCCTTTCAGCTGTGGAGAAATGATGTGTTGTTGGAAAGCTGTTATTCTTGCCCTTTCCAAGGGCCTGTGTCACAGGCAAAGCCCTATCCCTTTTCAGCAGCAATGTTTGTGGTAGGTGCAGTGGCAGCTGTGTGCCAGAAAGCAGGTCTTGACCTTTCGGTTTGTGAAAAACGGGTTGAATTGTACTTACTTTATGTTTCTGGGAATGAGCATTAGCCCAGCAAAACAGAGTGGACCTGAAGACATATTTTAGAAGGAAAGTAAAATATAATGACTTTCTTTAAAAGCAAGCATATATGCACAAGTATGCGGGCATATCTCCCTCTATCCAGGGGAGGACAGACTTTCCTGCCACACAGTAATGTCAGAAAATACCATGAGAGCACAGTATATTGAAGTCACATGGGTTTTAGGCATTGCATCTTTGAATGAGTATTTTGCACCATAGGTATAAGGAAAATACTGCTCTGGCTTTGCTATTGCTCTGAGTTAACTGCTAGTAAATGCTGGTGACCTTTCAGGGAAAGGACAACTTTTTGTAGCTAAAGGAAGGATGAAAAGTAATGCTGTAATTTATTGGCCACATTGCTAAGGCAAAGAGGAAGTGAAAGGTGGAGAGGTACGTCCAGGTCAGAATACTGACCTAGAATGAAATAAAAGTGTACCCCACAGGTGGAGGTACAGCTTTCTTCACCCCCCTCCCCCCCTTAAAAAATATATTTTATTTCCAAGTCTTTTACAGAACTTAGCTGAGGCTGTAACCTGAAATAGCTAGGAACAAATCTCCCCCTGTGAAGAAATAGTTTTTCTTTGCCAGAGCAGATGTGTTGAGAACCCTGTCAGATGCTCATACATCAGGAAGTGCGAGGTGACTGAGAAAAAGTGTTTCCAAGACTGCAAGGAGACAGTTAAAGAGAATGAGCTTTGTACAGGTGTCTCAGAGGCAACATAACAAAGAAAAGGGAAGGAGAAAAGGACTTTTTTCAAAATCTGCAAGTCAATGGCATCGATTTTTCTGGGCCCAGTGTATGATGGTACATTTGCTTCCATCTTGCATATAAGGACATTTTCAAAAGATGTTTATAGATAACTTATTAATAGGCTTTATGCATGTGAGTTTGCAAGGCCCATTCAGGAATACTGTAGGAGATCTGGGGCATGCCCTGCTTGTGTACTACACGGAGCTTTTGTCCTGTGCTGGATATATGGAAGAAGGAGTCCCAGAGACAGGAAAATGGATTAAAGGCAGGCACATCAAAGAAAATATTGTGCGGTTGCATTAGTGATGGCATTAATATTTCAGAGGAAAGAAGTAAAAAAAAACAGAAGAAAGGAAAAGAGTTGGAGAGGCATTCACGTGAGTTCCCTAGCTTTAGTGAAACAATCTTAGATGAGGAAACGGCTTTATTCTCTGGATATACCCATTTTCTGTACGGTGTCTTAAAAAATGAAAGCGGATTTTTTTTTTTTAGGCAAAATTTGTTTTCAGAATTTGAAAGAAAAAGCATGGTTCTAACTGGGAAAGAAAATGAAAAGCAGCAAGCCATTGTCAAGGTTAACATATGTGGGATGTGACATTGAATCTCCAACCTGAGGTAAATACCATGGAAGCATTTTATTTTTGACTAGCTCAAAAGCACACCAACCTCTGTGTTGACCAAAGGAAGAATGAGATGTTTGTGGCACGTCTCTGCAGGGAGCGACAGAAATGGCTGAAGACTCCCCATGGGCTTTCTAATATCACATGCAATATGCTGGGGAGAACAGCCTTTCTAGAGACATTGTCTTTTACATAGAGATGTGACAAATACCTTCCTTGGGACTTGTGGCAAAGTCGCAACTGAGTCCTGAAATATTAGAAGACTTGAAGGGAGCAAAAGCAAAAAGCAAGAGGCAGAGATGTTACCTGACATATAGGGAAACCTCTAACCGTCTTGCACAGATTGGTAGCCTTTCTAACTGCCCCTGTGTTACTGAAGCTTGAACCATCGAGCTGCCGCTGAGGACATGAAATGCTTGCCCAGGCTGTAGAGTTGATGTGACTGTCAGATGTGTTGGGTGATAGATGACTGTTCAAGGCCTTTTTGTAAATTGCCCTTGTATCCTGGCTGGTAGAAGGAATAAGTTTGACAGTTACTGTGATTTTTTAAACAGCATTCCTTGTCAGCAGCCAGACCTCTGCAGATTGTTTTCTGATCCTACTGAACAGCATGTCAAATATATTGTTATTTTATGAGCATCTCACCCTTCCCTCCACCCTCCTAATTCCAAAAGTTTCTGGGAATGGTAAGGCTCATGAGCAGAGTGGTAATATATCCCATAAATTGTGTTGATGGCAGTACAGTGCTTGAGCATGCCCAGGGGAGAAGGTTTTACAACCCCTACCAAAATCCTTTGCTCTACATTAGGCATGATACCTGCCATAATGACCATAGCTTGATTCAAGTTGAAATTTATTGTTAGCTGCCATTCATTTATATTTAATTTGTAGCAGGCCTCAGAGGCTACCAGGAGGGCAGTATGAATCTCCGTAGACCAATGCTCACAACTTCTTGTGGAGTCTGGGCAAGCCCCTGCAGGCTGCACCTGCAACTCAGGTGCACTGGTCACAAGCTGCCCTGAATACTGGTTTTATCCTTGTCAAAGTTTTTCCTACCAGCTGAACCAAGACCACCCAAGATGAAAGGGTTAAACACATTAGTACTCTATGCCAAAGCAACAGTCTTATATATGGCCAGCTCTGGGAAACAGTCCAAAATCCTCTGAATGTTGAGTAAGAGCATGATAGAAGTAATACTCCATGCATGTCTTGTTCTCATTAAGCATGAGACTCTGGCAAACCTCAGACAGTGAGCTTGAAGGATCATTGAACAGGCCTGGTCTATCTGTCCTAGTATAATATATGCAACTACTATATGTGCCTAAGCTTTCTCTATCTGCTAAAGGAGAGTTAAGCACCTGAGGATGAGATCCAAAAGAGGCAACTTGCACAACTGTTGTTTGACGGGTGCAATGGATAAATGTAAAGCAGTCCTAGTGGAAGGGGCCAGAATGAGAGCTACCCCATAGCTGGGTGTATAGAGTCAAACTCACTTCGACTCTTTGTTCAATTTGTTTACCAACATTTTCTTCCAGTGGAAAGAAAAGATATAAATGGAATGTAAATGGTTCTTGCTCTGAAGTCAAAAGAAACAGCCCCAGATTTCATGGTTCACATGTAATGTCTTAAATATAAAGTGGGAATAACAGTAATTTCCTTAGCTCACACAGATAGGAAACGATATATAAAGGATCTTGAGATGCTCACAGACTAAAATAATGGGAATCTTGGAAAAAACCCCCTTAGGCACAGATGGTGTTATTCATCACACTGGGGGTCCGATGTGCTGTAAAGATGTAGGAAATTACTCTATGTCCCCCCAAGTCCCCAGTTACTGTCCTCCTATAGTAGTGGTTAAGTGCAAGCCCTGTAGCCTGTTTGCATACTCTGTGATTGGTATCAATGTTTGTATTAGTATTCAAAAAACAACAAAGGTTGTGTTAAAAATAGCTGAGATGACAGAAAGAGGGCAATTACTTGGTTGTGTGAATAGGAAGGATAATATTAAGTTACTGTGTAATTAAGGTTAAACCAAGGTGAAATAAAGATAGCAAACAAGGAAAGTAAGGAAAGGTTACTCATTCTGGACCCAAACCTATCTCTGCTGAATTTAATGACAGGTCTACACTGACCTCTGTGAAAGTGAGTAGGAGTAGACTTGAGGTTAATTTAGAGACATATTCATAAGGCAGTTTAGTGAAACTTGATAAGGTATAATAGAAAAAGAAACCACAGACAAATAAATAAATAAATGGGAACTTATTGAACTGAGCTCATCTTGGAAGCAGTTTGATATGAGCTATTCTCTCACATCATGCTGTGTACTTATTATGAGAGGTGAAATGTGCAGCTTTGTTCTACATTGGATTATTTATGGACTTTTTCAGGGCAGATCATTTTCAAAAGGCCTGAACCTGGATGTGTTCTGCCACTGGTCAATCTTGGGCTGCAGGGCTGCTTACCAGCAGGGTACCAGTGCTGTTTTCATGCTTGACTGGGAAACATTTGTGACTTAAATCCCATCTTGTTTGCAGCTATCAGAAAAAGCTGTGTTCTTCTTCTAAACAGGCACGGAAGTTATTGATTTCTCCTCTGTGCTCACATGAACATTTGCTGGGGGGTTGTTGGGGCTGCCTGAAATGGTTCAAGAAAATCACTTGTGAGACAGAGAAGGAAACTAATTAAATCTTCAGAGAGGAAAAGGACTTAAATGATGAAAGATGGTGGTAAATTACTTAGTTAACAAATAGTTGCTTTGGAAATTGAGGTACAAATTAGGTTATTTAATTTTTCACTGTAAACCTAAGCAGTTCCATTAATATGATTTCCATCTTGTGATGATATTTCATGGCTCATCAGGAGCTTGCTGAGATATATTAATGACAGGTGGAAACAATGGTAATACAAAGGTTTTTTTTTTCCAGGTAAGGTAACAAGAATTTTCCTAAGAAAAGGGCCCTAAAAACGATGGTGCTTTCATGTTTGTGTACATCTGTACTACCAATGAACATAGCACTGTATGTTTCCAAATGAATAGAGGATATGATGACAATATAGGCAAACAAGTTTGATCCCTTTACCTTCATGCATGTCATCCACATTTCCATGTGGGGCTGCACTGAGAAATGGGTGGTTATGATGTACATTGGCCATGCATGAGGTAGGCTTCTTCTGGGACAGGAACAACTGGCACTAGCTGTTGCACACATTACTTTGTAGTACCAATACGGCTGTATTTCCCTTCTCCCTGGACACTCTCTGAGTATCACTCTTGAGCTCTTGCTGTTATTTTACTATGGTAAGGAACGGTAGATGGGAAGGTCAGCAGGAGGAGGAGACTGGAGAACATCTAGCTACTGCTCAGAAGCCTTTACCAGCATCTTTTGTAAGGTATCATGTCAGATTTTCCAGATTTCCCAGCAATCCTCTTTGTGCCCACCAGCAGTGCATAACATGACTCACTTGCAGCACATGCTGCAGTCACCAGTGCTTTGATTTTCTTATACATACATTGCCTTCACTATGTTTCAGCATTAGTTCTGCAGTGAGAAAAACACATATTACTCACAGCTTTCTGTAACCTATCTCATTCCACCTGCCTGCACACTGATATTTGGCAACCTCATTTTATAATATACAGGGTTTTTTTTCCCCTCTTCTTTGAAGCATGATTTTAAATCTAGGAGTAACTGGGAGAGCTGTTGTGAAATTATGGGAGACTTTTATTTCCGTCAATTCCAGAGCACCTTGCTACAAGTCATTTTGTGGTTAGCACAATGTGGAGGGTGGCAGAGGCAGACGAACACAAACGAACACTTTCCTAATTTAAAAACAAGAGTTTTTCAGCAATAGCTATACCGTGTGCACATTTGACAAAGGAGGAAGGAAATATTCATTTTTCTTTTGAAGGGTGTCTTCAACCGCCAAATGATTTCAACATGGTTTCAGATCTGGTCTCCCTTCCCCTCCCTGATTTTTCTCTAAGTGATTAATCAATGAAGTCATCTAACAGCAATACCAGTTGTTATTTTACAGTATCAGGTATGGCAGTGTTCAGCTAGGGCAATGACAGCATGGCCAAGCCTGTCTGTGACCTTTATAAGCAGAATACTGCATTTTACACCAAATGGAGCAGGTTGTAGGGCCTCCATGGTAGGTATAGTTAAATGCAGCAAATCAGATCCAAGTCCAACCTAGCTGTGACAACTTTTTGCTAATTCCAGACAAGAAATGTACATTTGTTGGCTTGTCAGATGGCATTTTGAAGCTCAGAAATAAGACCAGCTTAAGAGTCTGAAGACAAATAGTTGGGGCATATTGCAGAAGCAGCTCTTCCTTTGCTCCTCCTACCAACCCACCAGTGTTCCCTGCCCTGCCTCTTATTTGGGCTGTACCCTTCAGAGGCTCAGCAGGGGAGCTGCAAAAGAAGACTGACTCTTCAGCGATGATGTTAGTAACTTAATAGATTTTCTGCTTTATGTCAGTTGTAATCCTTATTTAACATCACCAGAGAATATTCCTTTTGTTTTTACATCAGAAACAAGGACATTTTACTCCTATTTTATTGCTGACACAACAGTTCTCACTTCAGTGGAGACTGAATCTCCTCAATATCATCCTGGAATGGGACAGGGGTTGCTACAGAGGCATTAAGGAGAGTGTTCCTTCTGCGCTTATGCATTAGTAGATGTAGTAGTCTACATGCTTTTTGCCAGAGACCTAGATTTAGGGTGTAAAATGTGATCAGGAAGGAAGGAATCATGAAACATAGTGGTGGGAGACTTCACAAATCTGAAAAGAAGAATTCTAGAAGAGCAGTAGGTAGGCTATCTGTCAATGCCAGCTGTTTTCTTGTCATTCTGTTTCAAGGGAAAATTAAAACCCATGATTACCTGCATTCAATCAATACCATAAGAATTATGATAAGATTAATGATCAGACCTATGTTTCTGTCTCAAGGGTCTCCCTGCTGCTTACATGCCTACCTCCTACTTAGGAACCACAGTGATGGAGCTGTCTGACACAATCTCCAGTTGCTTGAAATATGGTTCCTGGCTGGTTCATGAATGTGATGCCCTGCTTGCCAGAACCTGTGTGATGTAGGCATCTATTTCTTACTTGTTTAAAAACCTGCAGGAATAACTTAATCCATATTAATGGTATCAGGCTATGGTCCCAAAGTGAACACTGAAGTTATAATTCAGTTTCAGGGTTTTGTTGCTCTTCACAAGCCATGAGAAGGAAGAAGGCTCTTTCAACTGAATGACTATCTTATTCATTCTGTACTATGTACTATGTACTGTACTTTATGAAATGTTCTTGGTTTTGGGGTTGTTAAAACCTTTGCCTTGTTTTGTGGTCACTCTTTATTCAGTTATTTAGGTTAATTCCTCTCTCTTTGTTGTTGGTGCTGACTAAAAGGTCCTGTTTAGGAAAAGGAGGAGGCTATTGTCCACTTTTTAGCCATTTTTTCTAATTGTTCTTTGCTTGTGGTGTGAATTAGGCCTGTTTTCCCATGAATGGTTCTGTCTTCCTTTTCTTTTTGTTTTTGGTGGGAAGCTCTTGCTGCTCTGTTTCATGCCCAGTGTGGGACACAGGTTGTGGTCGAACACACGCTGGAGCATTTTTGAAAAATTAAGATGTTTGGCAGAAATGTATATTTGGAGTCACTCCTACCCAGGCAGAGCATGTAATTTCTTAGCCAAGGCCAGAGGGTTAACAGGATTGGGAAGGGCACTGGTCACTTAATGAACTAAGTATCTCACATCCACTCAATATCTCCATAATTTTGTGGAGATATTGCCTGAGTCCCACGGGCCCTGCATGCTCAGTGTAGTACCCCTCTTTCAGGATGCAGTGGCATGGCAAGGTACAGGCTACTCATCATTTGGAGCTATGTTAGCTCTGGGTACGCATCTGGCAGGAAGCTGGCTCTGGTCTGTCACTGCACGTTCAGCTCCTGAGAACAAGCAACAGTCAATACTTATATAAAGTCATCACAGCAGTAACAGCAATTAGGGAGTACAGCACAAGGTTTCTTCATCATTATGGTAACTTTTTTTCTTGTGGCTAAAGAAAAGTGGTAATGTCTTTTGGTTAGCTTAATTTTACAGACCATCCTTTGAATAATTACCCCCCCCCCCCCCCAGTTAATTTAGGATCTTCTCTCTCATCAAGCCCATAAGATATAAGGTCAGGACACTCAGAGGTACCTAGTTTTTGAACCCCAGTGACTTGTATGGGAGGAGCTGCAGTTAAGCTACTTAAGGCAGATTTTAAGAAGGCATTTAGATGCCTAAATATGCAGATAGTTTCCTATTGCCTTTTGCAACAAACACTATGAACACTCTGTAAGACCTAATTCTCCTTGATAAGTGCATCTGAAAATTTACTTTTAAAAATCTATATTTGAAAGTGTTCCCCCAAGTGAATACCAATGGGCTGTCGCTTGAGACTTTTAATTAAAATATGGACTTTAGGCTCACTCTGTGAAGGTACTGGATTTGGCTGTTGTCACAGATGTAGCAGGGATCTGATTCAGTTTGTCTGTTTTTGTCTTATTCATAGAATATTTTTGCTTTGTTGGCCAGCTCTGTCAAGTATCCAACCACCTACAATAAGCAGACTTAGAAATGTCACAAAAATAACAGCTCAAATACTTAACACACTGAAGGCTTGATTCAGATCTTCTTTGATTACATTGCCTTCAAAGTCAGCCATCGAGAACATCACAGGGTTGGACTTGATGCCAACGTGGAACACAAGAATAAAAAACCCCAACATACTGGGTATCAAAAGCACAAGAAATGTGAAAAAGAAAATGTAATACATAACACATCTATGATTAAAAAAGTTGGTTTTCTGTCATTTCCATAGGATATCTGAAGGCACGTGCATTTGGGTAGATAAAGCATTTGTATGAGTGAGGGTCTTTCCTTCAGGAGCAGCTCTGACCTTACATATTCAGCAATTCAATGGCAAAAATTATTATTTTCTTCATACTTCTTTTTGAGAAAAAGAAAACCTTCACCTCATCTCCTACTTGAAGATCATCTTGCTGCTCTGCCTTGTAACTATCAATCTTCATTTATTTTGCTGTACAGAAGAATTAACCTTCTAGGAGGGCACTTTTTTTAAAGTGCAGGATAATTCCGTAGTACCATCAACACTTGTTGAACCGTCACTGGTTATATTGGGTAAGAAATGCAGGTAGCGTCTGTACTTCATCTTCATATCAATAAGAGCCTGATGATCAATTAATTTTCTTGTCAAATACATTCTTTAATGGGTCGCATTTTGTGTGGTTGAGAATTCTGATAAAATCAATTTAATTAACTATCAAGATTTGACAGAACACATTCAGGCAGTGTCATTCATTTCAAAAGAATAATAATTTCAATCAAAGACAAGTTGCCAACCATTCTAATGAGGTATCTCAACATTAGCCGGATTTCATGCTAATGATCAAAATGAGATATTTCAGGGTTTCTATCAAATTATGATTATAAACCAGATATTGTGTTAATACCAGGGTACACTGTCACTATTTATTCACCAAGCCATCAGTGTTTAAAACAAATTCTTATGAGCTCCTGCATGCATAAGCTGGTTGGGAAAAAAGGGAAATAAATTATCCTCTGCTTGGCTTGTCATTGAGCAGCTTGTACCACTCAGTTATGAGGGGAGGCAGGTGATATCCCTAGAGCACACCGCATACTTTGTGGGGTGCAGGTCCCTTATGAACAAACAAGCAGTGGTGTGGTGAGTGCAGCTTACTAGAGTTTACATTGCTGTACTGTTTTATTGCTCCATATTATTATAGTGGGAGGCTGAATATCAGTAGGCTCTGTTACAATGCTGGATGATTAAAATACTTCTTGACTTTCCACAAGATTTTGAATTCAGGATGAAGGAGGGGGAGGCATAGTGCATGAGAGAAGCACAGAAAGAAAGGGAGAGGATTATGCTTCAGCAGCCTTCGTAATAAAATAGTAGTAATTTGTTTCAGTAAAATCCCATAACAGTTTTTTTTGCGCTTTGCAGGAAACCTAGTGGCAGACAGATAAAACAAATTACTTAACTCAAGGCAATTAGCAAGCTATTACAAGGTTCTGCCCTTGTTTCCCCATGAATGCAAAGATCATGCCCTATTTTTCCAAGGACTTTATGTTCCTGAGAATCTCATCCATTTTAAAACTATCGTTGTGTGTACATAGAGCCACTACGCCTCTCTGAGCACAGCCCGTATTGTAGAGGAGAGCCCGAGAGATGAGTTCTGCGACCACATTGATGGGAGGAGGAATTTGTTACACTTGCTGCTCACTCATCTGAAATAAACCTCCAGTGTTACTATTCTGCACATGACTCTCTGACAGGTAGTACAAGGAAGACATATGGGTTTTATTGTCCTGCATTCAGGTACTGCACTAGCGGATTTAAGTGAAAACGCGCACTGCAGATTTAAGTGTTCAGACTTTCATGGCTGATTCTTCATAGTGACCCCATTGGAAAAGAAAGATGAATTCTTGGCAAAAAAGTACAAAGATTTCAAACTAATCATAAATGGCTATGAAAAATTAGTTTTAAAAATTATTTCTTTTAACTGAAAATGTTTTTCAAGTTTGTGTTTCAAGAAGGTGCCTGTCTCAATGAAGGCTGGCTTCATATAAGAGTAATTCAGCCATTAAACAAAACAAAAAATACCTGAACATGTACAGAAAAATTACAAGTTTGAAATAACTATATTGAAAAATGCCCTTTAATGCATGGTCAGCATTGTTTTATGGCTAAGTTTTAATGAAAATTATGCAAAATAGGAAGATCATCACATTTACAAATGGGAAGGTTAATTTAGTTTTTTGAAAAGAAAGCCCTTTTTTTTTTGCATTGAGACCAGGGGAATTACACTGGTATGAAATGTAGGAACAGCAGAAGAAGTAGTATTATAGTCTCTGGCAAGACTTTGTGCAAGAGCACCAGATCTCCTGACATGCTGCCTGGCCATGGTTTCAGCAAAGAATATGAGTTTCACACCAATTCTTGCAAGACCCTGAACTCCATTCCTAAGCTATAGACCACTAAGTACTAATAGCAAAAAACATTCCACATTATAATTAGGCTTAGTAGGATTCAACATGTCTTTTTACTGAAAACTGATGGTTAAAGTCAAAGCTTATTCTTGGTTATAATTTTTAGACTGTTTCAGCCTCCTCCTGTCTCTCACTTCTGGAACTTCAACCAGCTCTGTAATTTTGTGTATGGCCAGCCAGCTGCTTTAGACCAGAAATGATAGCTTCTGCAGCTGGCATGAAACCTAATGCTGGCACTCCAAAGAAGGCAATTCACTGATATGAACTTACATCTTTTCATAACTAATTTTATTGATATGATTACTTCTAGGTTGTACCACAACTGAATTGTGAATGTTAAATGAGACCTTGTACAACAATTCATTCATTCCCTCTGCCAGCCAGAGTGCAGGAGACTTACTGGTCTCTTAATGCAGAGACCCCAATAATTGGGTCATTAAATACTCAGATTTATTAGCAGCAGTTAGAAGAATTGAATTGTTTTAGTCATGATCTCTTCCCACCATTCACCTTATCTTCCCACCAGTGATTAATGATGGTGTGAAAAGAAAATAACATGAAGGAGATCTCTAGAAACATGATGAGTTACTGGAGGTTAATGGCATGTTCATGAACTTGGCCAGATGGTAACATCACTCTGTTTGCTTGGATAGAGGGGGAAACCTATGGCTGGGCCTGGAACTGCAGGTGATGACTCTAGTGTATAGACTTCAAGAAGAAATAGATTTTCTTTGGAAATTTTGTTGGAAGACCTTGGAAATTTCTTTATTAGCAAAACCAATTTAGTCATTAACAGTCCAGTTTTGCTGTTAACCCCTTGATGAGTCATTAATCCAAGAACAGAAAATGTGCTTAAAGGAAATGTGGGTGCTATAATTATCACTTTAATTTATTAATGTCTTTGAATGAAGCAGAATTTGTTATTTATTTTATGGGAATAACCATGAAGCAATATATGTTATTTCACAGCAATTATTACATGATTAGTCTTCTGTCACTATTATGTCAAACTTTAACGCTACTCTTGTTTAAACAAAGCCTGAATTAATTTGTGATCTTTGAGAGAGTCATGATGGGTCTGACAAAACTCTGAGGTTTCTTAGCTGCCTTTATCCATGGCAAAGTAGTTCTGCCTCAAAATGGTATAATTTGTGCTCTAACTCCTGGTGTTATAGGCTGGGGGAATTCATAAGGGGAACAGAAGATAAAAGCAGTAGCAGAATACCCTGTGCTAAACCCCAGGCCTCTGGGACTGGAAGCATCTCTATCCTAGTTTTCTTTGAGAAATAAAATACCCTCTCCTCGACTTCAGTGTAAAATATAAACACTGTTAAAACCCACTTAAACAAGCAAGGTTCTTTACAACCTATGCACATCAAAATTGTTCTTTGGGTTTGTATGAGGGTGTTGCTGGAACAGGTATGTTAGGCTTGTAGCCTCTCCATATCTTTTTCTTACAAGGTCAAGAAATTCTGCGTAGTCATAGTTGGTAGTTCCCTCAAAATGTCAGTATTTCCTCCCTCAGGACCTTGCCAGGTGGTGGGCAGCTGAAGGCACCCGCACGTCGACAAAGACCTCCAACCTGGGTCTGAACACAGGGTTACCATCCTCATTAGCAACAGTTCTATATGCAGGTAAAGGGCTATGAATGTTTCTAAATGCCCTTTAGGGAAAGAAAAAAAAAAGGAAAGAAAACAGCTCATTACAGTTTACAAGATTATTGTCCCATATTGCAATCAAATTTGGATCCTATTCTACACCTTTGACCATATCAAAGCTTTTGTTATTGGAAGGGTGTACCTAGAAAGAACTTGGGCTCCTGAACAGCCCAGCTGATTGACAAGTTTGTTAGCAGATATAAAAGAAATGTGAATAGAAATGATTTGTCTTTGATGCAGGAAAGCACTTGTATTAAGCACTTGGATTTTAATTGCGTAACATGGCCAAAAATACTTTGGACTGAAATATAGTCAGATGACAAGGGAGACCTGATAGATGCTTGAGAGGTTGGGATGTTCGGACCAAAATAATTTTACTGAGGTATTTGTAAATTCACCGTGATCCAAGTGATATTTTTAATGTGGAAATAATGTGGATGCTTGAGGCAAAGCAAACTGTTCAAAGTAAAATTCACCAGTAGCATTGAGGCTATATGTCTTATGGGACACAAACTTTACATGGATATGTGAATTTGTTTGTATTAATGATAAAGGGGCTTGTTTGAAAAATGATTTATTAGATTTTTCTCGGTGATGACACCTTTATTGCCTATTGATCAACTTGCTCTGCCAGATGGAAGATGGAAGTTTAAATGTGCTAACACATTACAAGTTTATGTTTGTTTAAAATGAAGTAATGAAGAATGATAGTTTTGCCTTTTTACTCCTGTCCAAGTAAACTTATGATTTTCTGCATTAATTCTGATATAAATGTTCGGGTATGCATCTGGTGAAAGTAACAAATATCCATTTAGTTCAGTCAAGTTTCTGGCCAACCTGGTGGTCAACACTACTATCTTCACACATATGTCTTTCTGTTCCTGAACAGAACTTAAAGCAAGGCTATCTAAAAAATTCTGGTACTTTTTCAATAGAAAAAATTAGTTTTTGACAGAAAGAGCATTTATGGCTTGAGAAAATAATGGAGACTTATGTGTTGAACAGACCTCACACGTGCAACAAGAAGCTCCCACAAAAACCTCTTCAGCACCTGAGACCCTGAGTCTCAATTTCAAACTGAAAATATCTTCCATTAGTAACAAATCTGCTCAGTCCCTGTGGGCCATTTACCTTTTAAAGTTCAACTCTAAAAGATGACTCTGCAAAAATGGTCTCACAGGGATTTCATGATCATTTTCAATAATGAGAAACCTCATCTGCTCAATTCCTAAATAAAGCAATGGGGTTTTTTCTTCTATCAGCCAGTCTTACACACATAGCTTGAGAATAGAAAAGTCAAGATGCATCCCTTCCAATTCACAGTTTACTAACAATAATGCGTTATCTGGGCCTTATCAATTCTGTTTGTGGTGTGCAATATGGGTTAAAAACCGTATCACTCCC
This sequence comes from Phalacrocorax carbo, assembly GCF_963921805.1. Classification (NCBI taxonomy): domain Eukaryota; kingdom Metazoa; phylum Chordata; class Aves; order Suliformes; family Phalacrocoracidae; genus Phalacrocorax; species Phalacrocorax carbo. The sequence goes on along the minus strand of NC_087513.1, from coordinate 129,562,099 downwards.
CTGTAACATAATGGACTCTTCAGTGCTAACAAGAAGTAGTAAAGGTAATAAAAGTATATTTCAGCCTGTAAAGCAAACAGATACTACTACTGAATATACACGAGGAGTAGATGGCTATAATAAGACATATAGTTTGCACAGACTTTTTCAGAGAAAAAAAAATTTATTCCTTTTCAGTCCTGATTTCCCTGCTATATCCAAACAGCATTCAGTCACACAAAGGCAGCTGTAGCTTCCCCACAGAGGCTTAAACTAAGGGTGCTGGAACATTCTCCATCAAAGTGTTGTTTTGTAAGGGAAAACAAAATATTAAATGAAAGGATACATACCATGAAAAGCAACTGCTAGCTCAGAAATTTGTTATTTAATAAAAAAAGTCCCAAAGCTAAAATATTTTAGATGAAAAGATGAAGTATTTCTGTTGGATGCACTGCCTTGGGATCCTGTGGGATTTAGTTTTGCTTCATCGTGTACCCTTTTTCCCCCATGCATTTACACTCCCAGTTAAACTACAGAGCAGGAGCTCTTCTGGGAGACATTGTGCATCAGAGGCAAGGCAGTCTGGCTGGAAACCTACGCGTGTAAGGGAGGATGAAAATTGGCGAAGTTTGAATCAAAGTTGCAGTGAGGGATTGCAGCTGCATTTTCAAATTGTATTATTTCAGCTTTGATCACTTTTTTTTTTTTTTTTCTCCTAGGATGGATAGGCTGCACATTCACAGTCTTAGTTTTGTGAGGCAAGAAAGACTACAGAGAGATGATAATGAAAAATCACTGCATCTAATTTTTTGGAGGGTGAGAAGGACAGGAAAAGAAAAAAATTCTAATGAGCTCAAGCTAAGACAGCAGATGCATCTTCTGGAGAGTTAAGACCATTGCCCAATTCTGCCCTGATTCTCACCTGAGTTGCCTGTCCTTGCAACCCTGGCATTCCCCCTTCATCTTGTTATTCTGAGGAACAGCATGAATATGTGACCGTGAGGATTTGGGCTGAGGTAGGAGAAACTAATTTCTTCCCCTGCTTCTTGATATTTCCACCGGTTTACTAAAATTGTTCACATTTTGGGAATTCAGGTTTCTCGACTCCTAGGCTCCCAGACAGCAGTGACAGACTTCTCCCTTGCAATATTCCATCCAAGGTGCTGTGAAGAAGCAGGAAAGTTACATATAAAAGAAAGTTTCAAACTTTTAAATTGGTTTTGTCTGGTTGTAAAAGAGCATTTAATGTTTTATCTGTTAAATCTTTTTAATTATTAAGTAGTCCTGAGGGCACCTGGAAATTAAAGGATGATTGGAAGAAATAATAATGTGATGAGGAAATCAGGGATACAGAGTGTTAAATTATCCTTCAAAGTGTCACTAATTAAAATTAATTAAGGTTCATGCCTAGCATTAGGGGACTGTGGAAGAAGGGTGGTGCTATAGGGAAATAATATGAGGGGTTATTTGATTTTTTTTTTTCCCCCTCACTGGCCATTTGACTGTTACCAGAGAAACTCTGAAAATCTTTTAATGAATTGTTTTGATTTTGAATCAGTAAGGTTTTTTTGGGTGGTGTTTTTTTTGTTTGTTTGATTGTTTTTTCCCCAATAAAATGCAACTACTCAATAAAAGCTAGGAATAATTTTTAATACTAAAAAAAGAAAAGGAAAACCTTATATTACCTTCTAATATTTTCAAGACCCAGAACACTCCTCCCCTGCATATTTGTGTTGTATGAAAGGAACAATATGTAGTTCTATCAGTAGCATCTGATTTTACAAACACCCATGCTTACTTGTCTTTTAGAAGCAAATATTCCCAGTCCATTATATGGTCAGTTTAGCAATAACATGTTTATAGAGAAACTTTCAGAGGCTTTTCATGAGGCCAGAGAATATCTTAGTGGAATACGCGAGTAAGATTTTATTGTTTTATTCAAGGAGGCATGAGTCTTGCATGGTAAATTAACCCTACATGTCCTTTCATCAAAAACTAATTCTACATTAGTTCATCCTCTGACAAGTTATATTTAGGGAGGAAATTAATATCCGCTTAGTCTTCTGCTCCCTTTGATGCCATATGAATAAGCATATGACAAGAAATATGTTACAAGAATGTGTTAAGAAATGTGTTAAAAACATACACTTGAAAATGAATTTTTAAAAATAATGTTTCTTTTTTAAACCTATGGCTTTTATCATTTTTTTTGTGACAAGCTACTCTGTCTGTGCTTTCTAGCTAGACACACAAAGGGATTTATGCAGAACCTGGGAGCTCAGCTGCCATTTTAATTGTCTGTACCCAGAACTCAGAGCATCAAAGATTCTCCACTGCTGCCACAGAGTGAAAGCACCTACTTTTATTACATTTAAGTTTCCTTGCTTCTAGTTGTGTCCATATGCACCTCTGCCTTCAGCAGCTGTCATTTTCTTTTTTGGAGGACAGGATAGGTGTTATTCCACCCACCTTGCCTGTTGGCTTAATATGTTTGAAGCACATACCTCATCAGTTATCCATGAAATATGGGGAAGGCATGAATATTTTCTCTTCTGCTCCATGCTCCTGCTTTTCCCAAGGCATCATGCTGTAGCTGAGATCAGGGAGCAGCCACAGAAGGCATGGATGCCTCCTCCTCTTTCAATGTTTGTGCTTATATTGCCCTTCTTCCAGGCACTGATTCTGCAGCAGCATGACGGCTCTTCCTCATGGTAGGGTGGTAGGTCAGTCCACCCTGTTGAAGCTGTTCCCTTTTTTGTATAGTATAGTCACCAAATCAGGTCTTGGATATGAAAAATAACATGACAACCCCACACTGTCGTGGGAATTGGGATGGATACTTACCTGCCCCCTAGAAAATTTTGGAGTGAGTAATTTCTGGTGTTAGAAGGATGCAGCTCCCCTCCTTCCTCAGCGAGAGCCAGGGTGACAGGACTAGAGGGCCACTTGTCCTCATCCTCTAGAGGTATCAATATTTAATTACTACGTAAAAAGTGGAAGGGTTTTTCGCAGAAAGGAACAAGAATTCTCCTTCTGGAAATCCTCTAAAGTAATGGTGAGTAGGGTACTTTCTGGCACCTAGTGTTTGAATCTGCTCAGCTGGAGGCATGAGGTGGATCCAGGTCTTCTATGCAGTGGTGTAACCAGTGCCAGCTATGGGAATGGAGGGTCCATTAAATTTTCCTCTGACAGTGTCTGGAGACACAGGAATAAACTGTTCTTGCTTTTGAGGAGGATCCTCTCCCCCCCATCCACACATCTGTAGGCACCTGGGTCTTATTTCTCATGTATCCCAACTTCCTGCAGGATCCACAGTGCCATCGTCTCATCACCATGGCTAAAGCTGTGGCACTGGAAGGAGAGAGGAAAGAACTGACCAGAAAGAAGGGGAACAAGCTGGGCTGTGTCCTGCTGATTCTTGCTTGGGGTAGCACTTGGCATTACAACGCATACTGTAACCACTGGATAAAATATGCAACAGATCCTGGCAAAGATTTGCTAGCTTGGTGATTTGAATCCAGGTGAGAGCCCCACTGCTGAGCTGAGAAGTCTTGCTCCGACTTGTCATTCTCCTTCCAGTGGGAAGGATTAAGCAGCTCCCCTGGAGGCAGGTTCTGAGTGTTTCTGAGCTTCCTTCTATGAAAGCACGAACCAAGCCCTGGGCAGGCATAAAGTGTTCTAACTGCCCATGCGGTCTGCTTGTGGTCTCCTACCCAGACTCCAGGCTGGACCAGCCAGCTGGGCTCTCTGGGTGGGGGGTCTTTCCTCTGTGGCACAGCCTACTGGACTGTGCTAGCTCTAATTACCTGGACCTACCAGGGTGGGGGGCTCTTGTTGCGCTAGCCTGGAAATCTAGAGCCAGGAAGCATTAGACTCCTTACCCTGAGGCAATCGAACCAGAGTTGTTTCTGGGTTCTCTCAGGCTTAAAAATATTTGCTTTAAACCCAGAATTATTGAAATTTGAAATCCTTGGATATCAACAAACTGGTATTTTTTGTCAAAACCTTGGTGAAGAAAAACAAAATTCAGGCTGGCTCTGTTTATACTTCTAGAGAAAGCATTAACTGTCACAGATAATTTAGTAGGCAGAGAATTCACTGACATTACTCAGGTATGTTGTGTAATAAACAAATGAAACAGGTGTCCAAGCACAAGGTTAATATATTTTGCAGGTTTCTTCTACTTGGTTTCTTATGGCTGTTATGATCACAGGCAGAAAATTCAGCTTTGATTGTAAAATATATCAGGCAACCTGAATCTATTTCTCATGTTTATTTGTAGTTAGTGGAACACTTTTTCATGGGAACTAAAAGGCATTTGATAAGTTTAGGGTAAAATAATTCCATATGTATGCGTGTGCACATATGTGTATGCAGAGCTGGAAGCTAATGTGAGTCTGAGTGAGGAAGAATCAAAGAAATACATTGTCAGAGAGTCTCTGGCAGTGTAAATAGTGTGTGGCATCTAGCTTACTGTAAATGAGAACAAAAATCAGATTTTTCTCCGTCTGTGAACAGTCAAAAATACAAAACTCATTTACTTTCTCTCTCTGAAAAGTGTTTTAAATGTTCTTATCTAAATCTACAGTAGTATTGCTTGAAATGTAGGAAATCAGCAGAAGACCTAAGAAGGCTACACTGCATGTATAGGTTTACGTCTTTCTGGACTCACTAGGGATGTAACTCATCTGTTACACATCAATGCTTTAGAGCTAAGAACAATTTCCCCCAAACCTTCAGACCATTGCAATTCTAGTTGTTCATAACTTTCATCCAAAATAAAAAAAGTATGTAGTATTTTCCAGAACAAAGGCAAAATTTTTGACTATTAGTTAAATATTGTAACTAAATTTTGTTTTACTTCTTCATGGTCTCCGTTCCCAGTGTATAGGCTTTGAATAACTTTACCTACATTTCAGCTCTTTGCAAAATTGATTTAAAAAGACACGTTCAATTACTTAGAATATGTGCATGTGGAAATAGTCCTTGATAACTAAAGCAACATCATGTTAACATAATAGCATTTATATGCTCTGCATTGGTAAGCATGAAATAGAATATGCTGCAAAATCTCTGTGGAAGGAGAAATAATTGTTATTATTAAACTGATATTCATCCTTCAGCACTAATCATACATTCTTCTTAAAGAAACCGCACACAAACCCATAAAGTTCTGTATTGTATGTGATTACATTCAGCAGCCATCAAAGACCATAATTCTTAATGTCCTGCCTCTGCATCATGTTTCCTTTTGAGGTGGTTTTTAGGCTAAAGCATCATGTATATAAACAAATGATCTAAATAGCAAGCAATCAAGCAACAGGGGGATCCAGCCTCCTCACCACAGCCCGTTTCAACAGCAGTCTGTTCCTCCGGAACAAGACCTTCTCCTTCTGTCTGGCCGGGGCCAGCGGCAGGTGGGGGTCCCCAGAGGTCCCTCTGGAGGGCGATCATGTCCACCTAAGACAGACGCTTCAGCTTCAGGTGGACTGGATCCCTGCCCAACCACTTAAGAAAATAGTTTCTTGATTACTTACCTTAAATATTAAATATTTACCATCGAGGCAGCATTTGGAATATGAAACCAGAAAACTCTGTAGACAACTGAATGCTCTGACTGTAGATTATTATTCTAGGTAGCACATGACTGTTGTAAAATTAACAGTAGATGTTTATGTAGGAAGCAAGAAATACATTTATTATTTATGTGGTTCCAGGATACCATTTACATGATAAATTATAAATACACAGTATAAAACTGCTTACCAATCTGATCTCTGTCAGTTTGCATGCATATAGCTTAAATATAGTGTAGATTAATTAATTCTTAAATTTATTTACAAAAGATGTTTTGTTTGTTTTCTTCATATTCAATGTCTGCTCATCCCCTGCTCTGTAAACACTGCACTTAGAGAGGGAGGCTGGAAGAAGAATGCAGAAGTCCCATGCAGGAGTATTACTTGGTTGGGAAGGGATTTTTCAATGATGGAGAAATATTTTTATTGCAAGGTAGTGCAGGCTTTCAGGTACAAGGGCACGGCTTCCTATGCGCAACAAGGATATAATAGAACTTTTTGTTTAACACATGGACTTGATTTACACAGTAATGAGGACTATGGTCTAGGCTATGGTTTTGTCTTGTGCAAACCCAGTCTTTCTGAAGCAGTTTCTCAGTTTGCCCCTACAAATGTGTGTGC